>NC_081552.1:79531733-79746363 GCF_963082655.1 Stomoxys calcitrans | reverse complement strand
GACGAAATTAGTATATCCCCCATCCTATGCTGGAGGGTATAAAAACTTCTGGTTTAGCAAACATTTTTGTTGTTTTGAATAAGAAATTTGGTTAAGTGTATGTGGTTGATGGGTTTATAGGGTGGTGTTGACGCCAGAACCGTGGTCCCGAATGTGTGTATGAAATTCGTGATCTACCTCCAAATACCTTCCATTTGAGTCCCATATTGCCATGACCGGCCAACATGTATGTCTGATTTAGGGATGTTTTCGGTGGTCCCCCAGACACTTAGCCCTGAAAAATATATTAGCATCGTGCTCTACTCAGTTATACCATTAATTTAAACTCCATATTGTCATCGGTTTAAGGGGAGTTTATGTGATGGGGAGTCTACCAAACACTTGCCCCAAAATTGGTTATCAAATTCATTTTCTAATCTCAAATGCCTTTCGAGCCACATATTGACCTTTAGCCACATATTGCCATGGTCGGTAAATTTGAACTTTTTGGGGGTTGGTATAGGGAAGGGGCAATCCCCAAATACGTCGTCCCACGTTTGGATATCAGATAGTCAGTAAATAATTGCTGTTTTGGGGAAGGGGTAGATCCCCGGGAGTTGGTCTCTAAAATGGGTACCATGGTCGGTAAATATGTCCGATTCAAGGGTGTTTAGGAGAGTGGGGTCGTCCCCCAAACACTTAGACCTGAAAATATGTCAGATCGTGCTTTGCTTTCAAATATCATTTATTTGAAACCCATATTGCGTTTAGCCTCAAAATTGTATATCAAATGGGTTGTTAATGGGGGTGGGATGTCCCCCAGAAAGTTGGTCCCGAATGTTCATATCAGGTTCGTGGTCTACTCCCAAATACGTTTCATTTAAGCCCCATGTTTCTATAGTCGGCATACATGTCCTGTTTTGGGGGATGGTACGGCCACTCAGTGACTTAGCCCTGAAAATATATATCAGAATCGTGTTCTACTCTCAAATACCTCTAATTTGAACCCCATATTCCAATGGTCAGCAAATAATTCATATTTAGGTGGTGTTATGGGTGTGAGGTGACCTAATAGATACAGATTCATGCTTTACACACAAAGACCTTTCATTTCAGCCACATTTATCCCCTTAGGGGGTGTTTTTGGGGAGGAGCAGCCTCCCAAATACTTGGACCTACATTTTGATATCAGATTGGTATTCTACTCGCCAATACCTATCATTTGAGTCCCATATTGTTATAGTCGGTATATATGTCCGATTTAGGGGTGTTTGGATGGTCCCACAAACACTTCGCCCGACAATTGGATATCAGATACGTATTCTAATCTAAAATAGTTTTCATTTGAGTCCCATGTTGTAGTGATTGGCCTATATATATTTGGTAGGTGTAGGTACCCCATCCGAAATTTGGATACCAATTTGTATACCCACCACCGAAGGATAGGGGTATATTCATTTTGTCATTCCGTTTGCAACACATCGAAATATCCATTTTCGACCCTATAAACCATATATATTCTTGATCAGCGTAAAAATCTAAGACGATCTAGACATGTCCGTCCGTCTGTCTGTTCAAATCACGCTAGAGTCTTTAAAAATAGAGATATTGAGCTGAAACTTTAAACAGATTTTTTTTGTCCATAATCAGGTATATCTTGATATAGCCCCCATATAGACCGATCCGCCAATTTAAGGTCTTAGGCCCATAAAAGCCACATTTATTATCCGATTTTGCTGAAATTTAGGACAGTGGGTTGTGTTAGGCCCTTAACATCCTTCTTCAATTTGGTTTAGATCGGTCCAGATTTGCATATAGCTGCCATATAGACCGATCTCTCGGTTTTAGGTTTTGAGGCCATACCATGGGATCATTATACAACATCCGTGAAAATTTCAAGAAAATCGGTTCAGCCGTTTTCCATTCCTTACGGAACAGACAAACAAACAAACACAAATTCATTTTATATGTAAGACTACCTGAGCCCGGCCCGCTCTGTTGCTCACGATAATGTTATTTTGGATAAGAGTACTCTAAATTTGGAAATTTCTGCCAAATTTCAGTTGAAAATGTATTCTTATTTTCCTGTGGATTTTTCTACCATCAAATACTTCTTATTATACCCACCACCGAAGGTTGGGGGTATATTCATTTTGTCATTCCGTTTGCAACACATCGAAATATCCATTTCTGACCCTATAAAGTATATATATTCTTGATCAGCGTAAAAATCTAAGACGATATAGACATGTTCGTCCGACTGTCCGTCTGTCTGTTGAAATCACGCTACAGTCTTTAAAAATAGAGATATTGAGCTGAAATTTTGCACAGACAATTTTTTGGTCCATAAGCAGGTTAAGTTCGAAGATGGGCTACATCGGACTATATCATGATATAGCCCCCATATAGACCGATCCGCCTATTTAGGGTCTTAGGCGCATAATAGCGACATTTATTATCGGATTTTGCTAAAATTCGGGACAGTGATTTGCGTTAGGCCCATCGACATCACTCATCAATATGGCTCAGATCGGTTTAGATTTGGGTATAGCTGCCATATACACCAAGCTCTCGATTTAAGGTTTTGGGCCCATAAAAGGCGCATTTATTGTCCGATTTCGCAGAAATTTGGGACAGCGAGTTGTGTTATGCTCTTCGACGTCCTTCCTCAATTTGGACCAAGTCGGTCCAGATTTGACTATAGCTGCCATATAGACCGATCTCTTGATTTAAGGTTTTGGGCCCATAAAAAGCGCATTTATTGTCCGATTTCGCAGGAATTTGGGACAGTGCGTTGTGTAAGGCTCTTCGAAATTATTCTGCAACTTGACCAAGAGCGGTCCAGATTTGGATATAGCTGCCATGTAGGCCGATATCTCGCTGTAAAGTCTTGGCCCCATAAAAGGCGCATTTATAATCCGATTTCACTAAAATTTGACACAGTGACTTAGTGGCAGTGGATTTTCCTCATCCGTGTCATATATGGTTCAGATTGGTTCATTTTTAGATACTTAATTTCAGTTGGATCCCCAGACACTTGGTCTCAAAAGTGGAAGTCAATTTCGTGCTCTATTCCCAAAGACCTTTCATTTAAGCTCGATACTGCCATGGTCGGTAAATGTGTCCGATTTGAGGAGTTTTTTGGGGGTGCGGTGACCCACGTAACAATTAGTCCCACAATTGGATATCAGATTCGCTTTCTACTCTCAAGTATCTTTATTTTGATACCCATATTGTAGTGATTGGTCTATAAATCCGTTTAATACCAAATTTTTGTGCCAACAAAATTTCGTTTTAATCGCCCTAGAGATGGCTCTGAGATCTGGTGTTTTTGTAAATTACTATTAAGGCCCGTCTTACAGTATGAAAGCTCAAGAAATAAAATCTGGAGATCGTTTAATATCACAGTTATACCAGGTAATCAACCGATTTGTACCATATTTGGCACAGCTGTTGAGAATCAAAACAAAATACCTTGTGAAAATTTTCAGGAAAATCGAATAAGAAATACGCATTCTAAAGGCTCAAGAAGTCAAGATCCGAGATCGATTTATATGCCAGCTATATCATGTTATGAACCAATTTGAACTACATTTGTAACAGTTATTGGAAGTCGAAGCAACGCCTCATGCAAAATTTCAGCCAAATCGGATAAGAATTGCGCCCTCTAGAAGCTGAAAAGACAAGATAAGAGATGGGTTTATATGTCAGCTATATAATAGCATGAACCGATATGGGTCATATACAATTCCAACCGACCTACACTAATAGAAGGTATTTTTGCAAAATTTCAAGCGCCTAGTTTTACACCTTCGAAAGTTAGTGTGCTTTCGACAGAGAGACAAAGGGACGGGCAGACAAACAGACGGACAGACATGGATAAATCAACTTGGAATATCAAGAGGATCAAGAATATATATACTTTGTTGGGTCGGAGAACAATATCGAAATTAGTATACCCTTGTTCTATTGTGTTGGCTATAATAATTAAGTTTTTATACCCACCATCGAAGGATGGGGGTATATTCAATATAAAGTATATATATTCTTGATCAGCGTAAAAATTTAAGACGATCTAGCCATATTCGTTCGTCTGTCTGTTGAAATCATGCTACAGTCTTTGAAAATAGAGATATTGATCTGAAACTTTGCACAAACTCTTTTTTTCATAAGCAGGTTAAGTTCGAAGATGGGCTATATCGGACTATATCTTAATATAGCACCCATATAGACCGATCCGCCTATTTAGGCCCATAAAAGCCACATTTATTATTGGATTTATTGCTGAAATTTGGGACAATGGGTTGTGTTAAGTCCTTTGACATCCCACTTCAATTTGGCTCAGATCGGTCAAGATTTGGATATATAAGATTTGCATATAGACCGATCTCTCGATTTAAGGACTTGGGCCCATAAAAAACACATATATTGCCCGATTTTGCCAATATTTGGGACAGTTCGGTTTAGTTTTGTATATATCTGCCATATAAACCGATCCGTCCATTTAAGGTTTTAGACCCATAAAAGGCGCAATTATTGTCCTATTTCGCCGAAATTTGAGACAGGGAGTTGTGTTGGAACCTTCGACAGACCTCTAGAGGCTCAAGAAATAAAGATCCCAGATCGGTTTTTATGGCAGCTATATCAGGTTATGGACCGGTTTGAACCATACTTGGCACATTTGTTGAATATCATAACAAAACATGTCGTGCAAAATTTCATTCCATTCGGATAAGAATTGCGCACTCTAGAGGCTGAAGAAGTCAAGACCCAAGATCGGTTTATATGGCAGATATATCAGGTTATGAACCGATTTGAACCATACTTGGCACAGTTGTTGGATATCATAACAAAATACGTCGTGCAAAATTTCATTCCAATCGGATAAGAATTGCGCACTCTAGAGGCTCAAGAAGTCAAGATCGGTTTATATGGCAGCTATATCAGGTTATGGACCGATTTGAACCATACTCGGCACAGTTTTTGGATATCATAACAAAACACTTAGTGCAAAATTTCATTCCAATCGAATAAGAATTGCGCACTCTAGAGGCTCAAGAAGTGAAGACCCAAGATCGGTTTATATGGCAGCTATATCAGGTTATGGACCGATTTGAACCATTCTCGGCACAGTTTTTGGATATCATAACAAAACACTTCGTGCAAAATTTCATTCCAATCGAAAAAGAATTGCGCACTCTAGAGGCTCAAGAAGTCAAGACCCAGGATCGTGGTATATGGCAGCTATATCAAAACATGGACCGATATGGCCCATTTACAATACCAACCGACCTACACTAATAAGAAGTATTTGTGCAAAATTTCAAGTGGATAGCTTTACTCCTTCGGAAGTTAGCGTGCTTTCGACAGACAGACGGACGGACAGACGGACGGACATGGCTTGATCGACATAAAATGTCGCGACGATCAAGAATATATATACTTTATGGGGTCTCAGACAAATATTTCGAGTAGTTACAAACAGAATGACGAAAATAGTATAACCCCCATCTTATGGTGGAGGGTATAAAAATCAATTTGTGTTTGTTTGTTTGTGTGTTCCTTATGGACTCAGAAACGGCTGAACCTATTTTCTTGAAATTTTCACAGATGGTGCATATTGACCCCGTGGTGAAAACATTTTTTGATATCTGAAGGGGGCGCGGACCCTCCCCCTTACCCTAATTTTCAGAAACGCCAGATCTCGGAGATGGGTGGTGCGATTTAAGCGAAATTTTGTGTGCTCTCATATAGTACCCTAAAAATAACAAGTAAAAGCGTGCTAAGTTCGGCCGGGCCGAATCTTATATACCCTCCACCATGGATCGCATTTGTCGAGTTCTTTTCCCGGAATCTCTTCTTAGGCAAAAAAGGATATAAGAAAAGAAGTCAAGAAGTCAAGATCCCAGATCGGTTTATATGGCAGCTATATCAGGTTATGAACCGATTTGAACCTTATTTGACACAGTTGTTGAAAGTAAAAATAAAATACGTCATGCAAAATTTCAGCCAAATCGGATAGGAATTGCGCCCTCTAGAAGCTCAAGAAATCAAATCCCCAGATCTGTTTATATGACAGCTATATCAGGTTATGAACCGATTTCAACCATACTTGGCACAGTTGTTGGATATCATAACGAAATACTTCGTGCAAAAATTCATTCAAATCGGATAAGAATTGTGCCCTCTAGAGGCTCAAGAAGTCAAGACCCAAGATCGGTTTATATGGCAGCTATATCAGGTTATGGACCGATTTAAACCATACTTGGCACAGTTGTTGGATATCATAACAAAACACGTCATGCTAAATTTCATTCTGATAGGATAAGAATTGCGCACGCTAGAGGCTCAAGAAGTCAAGACCCAAGATCGGTTTATATGGCAGCTATATCAGGTTATGCACCGATTTGAACCATACTAAGCACTGTTGTTGGGTATCATATCAAAACACGTCGTGCAAAATTTCATTCCAATCGGATAAGAATTGCGCGTGCTAGAGGCTCAAGAAGTCAAGGCCCAAGATCGGTTTATATGGCAGCTATATCAAAACATGGACCGATATAGCCCATTTACAATACCAACCGACCTACACTAATAAGAAGTATTTGTGTAAAATTTCAAGCGGCTAGCTTTACTCCTTCGGAAGTTAGCGTGCTTTCGACAGACAGACGGACGGACGGATGGACAGACGGACGGACATGGATAGATCGACATAAAATGTCACGACGATCAAGAATATATATACTTTATGGGGTCTCAGACGAATATTTCGAGTAGTTACAAACAGAATGACGAAATTAGTATACCCCCCATCTTATGGTGGAGGGTATAAAAATATGGTATCCAAATTTCGGATGGGGGACCTAGGGGGGCTGCCCCACCCTAAAACTTACCAAACATATATTTAGACCAATCACAACAATATGGGACTCAAATGAAAGGTATTGAGGATAAGAAAACATATCTGATATCCAATTGTCGGACAACGTGCTAGGGGGACCACCCCAAGCCCCAAAACCCCCCTAAATCGGACATATTTACCGACCATGGCAATATGGGACTCAAATGAAAGGTATTTGCGAGTAGAATACAAATCTGACATCCAAATGTGGGACAATATTTCTGGGGGTCCACCCCTTTCCCAAAACACCCGCAAAGGGAAAAAATTTTTCGACAATGCCAATATGTGGCTCAAATGAAAGGTATTTGAGATTAGAAAACCAATTTGATAACCTATTTTGTGGCCATGTGTTTGGGGGACGCCTCATCCTATAAACTCCTCTTAAGCCAATGGCAATGTGGGGTTTAAATAAATGATATTTGAGAGAAGAGCACGATGCTGATATTTTTCAGGGCCAAGTATCTGGGGGACCACCTCTTCCCCGAAAACACCACTAAATCGGAAATCATGAGAATATAGGGCTGAAATGAAGTATTTTAAGAATGGAGTACACCTTACATCCAAACTTAAATTCGTAGACCAATAAAGATCATGTGGGATTCAGATAAAGGCACTTGTATTGTTAAACTCCTCATCATTCAAGTTAGCATGGTATTTCACTAAAAGATCTTCGAAAATAAATATTCCAAGGAAACTTTTGTTCCATATAAAGTAAAAGAAGGCGCAGCGGAGCGGGCCCGGGTCAGCTAGTCTGACATAAAAATGTGTTCCTTGGTGTTTGAGGGGCCTCGCCACCCCCCAAAACCCCCCAGCAGGATATATATACCGATTGGGACAGTATGGATATCGAATGAAAGGTATTTCAAAGTATAGTAATAAGCTGATATATAAATTCATTCCTTGGTATCTGTGGCGCTAATAAAACACCTTATGATATATTCTGCTTTTAAAGGCCATATCGGATGAAAGATATATATGGGAGCTACATCTCAATCTAATCCTATTTTAATGAAATTTTTCACTCGTATTCGGACATCAAGTAAAACATCTCGTGCAAAATTTTGTAACGGTCGGATAAAAATTGTGGCTTCTACAGCCTTTATAGGTCATATCGGCTGAAACATATATATGGAAGCTATATCTAAATCTGACCCAGTTTAATGAAATTATGCGTATTGAAACATCAAATAAAACATCTCTTGACAAGTTTTGTAAGCATCGAATCAAAGTTATTGCTACTACAGCTTTAAAGCCTATATCGCATGAAAGATATATACGGGAGCTATATCTAAATCAGATTCGATTCTAATGAAATATTGCACACACATTGGGACGTCAAAGAAAGTCCTTCGTGTCAAATTTGTTAAGATCAGACCAAAATTGTGGCTTCACCATCTTTAAATGGGTATATTAGACAGTCATTATGACAGCTATATCTAAATCTGATCCGATTTTCGAGAAATTTTGAGAATTGAGACGTCAAATAAAACATCTCGTACCAATTTTGGGAGGGATTGGTCCAAAATTGTGGCTTCTACAGCCTTAATAAATAAAATCCGATGAAAGATATATATGGGAGCTGTATCTAAATCTGCCTGATTGATGATCCAATTTTGCACAAGTATTAAGACGTCACATGAAACATCTCATGGTCAATCATCGGATCGGATCAAAATTATGAATACTAAAAACTTAAAAGGCCACATCGGATGATATATATATATATATGGGAGCTATATCTAAATCTGAACCGATTTTATTGAAATTTTGCATCCATTTTGGGACGTCAAAAAAGGATTTCATGCTAAATTTGAAAAAGATCAGACCAAAATTGTGGCTTTGCAAATGAATTGCAAATTTTGCCCATGAACATCCCACTAAGGAACAGGGGCAAACTTCTCACCTATCAATGAGTGCCGTCCGATTTAAGTTTAAGCTCAATAATAAGGGACCTTCTTTTTATAGCCGAGTCCGAACGGCGTGCCGCAGTGCGACACCTCTTTGGAGAGAAGTTTTATATAGCATATTACCTCACAAAAAGGTTGCCAGCATTAGGAGGGGAAACCCACCGCTGAAAATTTTTTCTGATGGTCTCGCCAGGATTCGAACCCAGACGTGCAGCGTCAAAGACGGACATGCTAACCTCTTCGATACGGTGGCCATTGTGGCTTTAACAGCTTCAATAGGGCATATCGGATGAAAGATATATGTGGGAGCTATATTAAAATCTGGACCGATTTTATTCAAAATCAATAGCGTTCGTCCTTGGATAAAAAAATTGTTTTGTGAAAAATTTTATGAAAATCAGAATCAGACATGGAAAGACGGACAGACCCACATAACAAAATCGAATCAGGAAGTGATGCTTAGCCGATCGGTATATTTATCGATGGGTTTAAATCTTCTTCTTTTAAGCGTTGCAAACAAATGAACAAAGTTATAATACCCTGTACCACAGTGGTGGTGTAGGATATAAAAAACAAGTAAAAAGGCATTAAGTTCGACCGGGACGAACTTTGGATACCCACCACCTCGGGCATATATGAAAGCCATCATTCGTCATAATCCGGTGAAAACGCATTATTTATGCACCCATGGCTGCTTTATCGAACTGTGGTCCGATTTAAACCAAATTCGCTGCAGATATTGAGTGGTCTAATAAATACAAGTCACTGTTCAATTTTGGTTCAATATTGGTTTTTTGGCAGCTATATCCAAATCTGGACCGATCTGAACCATATACGACACGGATGTCGAAAAGTCACTGTGTCAAATTTCAACGAAATCGGATAATAAATGCGCCATTTATCGGGCCAAGATCTTAAATCGAGAGATGGGTCTATATGGCAGTTATGTCCACATCAAGAGCGATCTGGGCCAAATTGAACAAGTAAAAAGGCGTTAAGTTCGGCCGGGCCGAACTTTGGATACCCACCACCTTGGATATATATGTGAACCACCTTTCCTCAAAATCCGCTGCAAAATTTATACCTTATGCCCCATAGCAGCTATATCAATATATGTTCCGATTTGGACCAGATACTAATAAGTAAAAGTTATTGTTCAATTGTATATAACAAAATATTGGTCTTTCTAGTAGTTATATCTAAAAATAAACCGATCTGAACTATATACGACACGGATGTCGAAAAGCATAACATAAGTCAGTGTGTCAAATTTCAGTGCAATCGGATTAAAAATGCGCCTTTTATGGGGCCAAGACTTTAAATCGAGAAATCGGTTTTTATGGCAGCTATACGCAAATCTTGATCGATCTAGACCAAATTGCAGAAATATGTGGAGGGGCTTAACTTAACTCTTTGTCCCAAATTTCGGCAACATCGGACAATAAATGCGCTTTTTATGCCACCAAAACCTAAACCGAGAGTTCGGTCTATATGGCAGCCATATCCAAATCTAAACCGATCTGAGCCAAATTGACGGAGGATGTTGAAGGGCCTAACACAACTCACTGTCCCAAATTTCAGCAAAATCGGATAATAAATGTGGCTTTTATGGGCCTAAGACCCTAAATCGGAATATCGGTCTATATGGCAGCTATATCCAAATCTGAACCGATCTAGGCCAAATTAACGAAGGATGTCGAAGGGCCTAAATTCAACTCACTGTCCCAAATTTCAGAAAAATCGGGTAATAAATGTAGCTTTTATGGGCCTATGACCCTAAATCGGAGGATCGGTCTATATGGCAGCTATATCCAAATATAAACCTATCTGAGCCATATTGACTTAGGATGTCGAAGGGCCTAACAAAACTCACTGTCCCGAATTGCAGCAAAATCAGATAATGAATGTGGCTTTTATGGGCCTAAGACCCTGAATCGGAGGATCGGTCTATATGGCAGCTATTTCCAAATCTGGACCGATCTGGGCCAAATTGATGAAGGATGTCGAAGGTCCTAGCACAACTCACTGTCCTAAATTTTAGCAAAATCAGATAATAAATGTGGCTTTATTGGCCTAAGACCCTAAATCGGCGGATCGGTCTATATGGGGGCTATATCAAGATATCGCCCATCTTCGAACTTAACCTGCTTATGGACAAAAAAAGAATCTGTGCAAAGTTTCAGCTCAATATCTCTATTTTTGAAGACTGTAGAGTTATTTCAACAGACAGACGGACAGACGGACGGACATGTCTAGATCGTCTTAGATTTTTACGCTGATCAAGAATATATATACTTTATAGGGTCGGAAATGGATATTTCGATGTGTTACAAACGGAATGACAAAATGACTATACCCCCATCCGTCGGTGGTGGGTATAAAAAGAATGTCGAAGAGTCTAACACATCTCACTGTCCCAAATTCCGGCAAAATCTGGCAATATTAAACTTGACATTATACACAAATGCTTCACAGGTTTAAATTTTATTTTGACAAACAAATTTTCAAACAGTATAGCTTACAATTTTTTTTTTCATTAGAATTGATGTTTTTTGTATGGCAAAAAGTTGTTAAAGAAGTTCTTATTTGAAACTTCATATTTATAAATAAAATCTAAGGCCAAGTATTAAAATGTTGAGTGGCACAAGCAACTAGCTGACCCGGGCCCGCTCCGCTGCGCCTTCTTTTACTTTATGTGGAACAAAAGTTTCCTTGGAATATTTATTTTCGACAATTAACGATATTTAAGTGAAATACCATGCTAACTTGACTAATAGTTTAACAATTTAAGTGCCTTTATTTGAATCCCACATGATCTTTATTGGTCTACGAATTTAAGTTTAGATGTAAGGTGTACTCCATTCTCAAAATACTTCATTTCAGCCCGATATTCTCATTATGTCTGATTTAGTGGTGTTTTCGGGGGAGAGGTGGTCCCCCCGATACTTGGCCCTGAAAAAATATCAGCATCGTGCTCTCTTAAATACCATTTATTTAAACCCCATATTGCCATTGGCTTAAGAGGAGTTTACAGGATGAGGCGTCCCACAAACACATGCCCCCAAAATAGGTTATCAAATTCCTTTTCTAATCTCAAATACCTTTCATTTGAGCCACATATTGGCATGGTCGAAATTTTGTTTTCCTTTGGGGGTGTTTTGGGGATTGGGGTGATCCCCCAAACACTAAGCCCGGAAAATACAATACATCGGCAACGTGCTCTATTCTCATATATCTATATATCATTTATTTGAACCCCATATTGCCATTGCCCTCAAAATTGGATATCAAATTCATTTTTATACCCTCCACCATAAGATGGGGGGTATACCAATTTCGTCATTCTGTTTGTAACTACTCGAAATATTCGTCTGAGACCCCATAAAGTATATATATTCTTGATCGTCGTGACATTTTATGTCGATCTATCCATGTCCGTCCGTCTGTCCGTCCGTCCGTCCGTCCGTCTGTCTGTCGAAAGCACGCTAACTTCCGAAGGAGTAAAGCTAGCCGCTTGAAATTTTACACAAATACTTCCTATAAGTGTAGGTCGGTTGGTATTGTAAATGGGCCATATCGGCCCATGTTTTGATATAGCTGCCATATAAACCGATCTTGGGCCTTGACTTCTTGAGCCTCTAGCACGCGCAATTCTTATCCGATTGGAATGAAATTTTGCACGACGTGTTTTGTTACGATATCCAACAACAGTGCTAAGTATGGTTCAAATCGGTGCATAACCTGATATAGCTGCCATATAATTCGATCTTGGGTCTTGACTTCTTGAGCCTCTAGCGTGCGCAATTCTTATCCTATCAGAATGAAATTTAGCATGACGTGTTTTGTTATGATATCCAACAACTGTGCCAAGTATGGTTCAAATCGGTCTATAACCTGATATAGCTGCCATATAAACCGATCGTGGGTCTTGACTTCTTGAGCCTCGATAGTGCGCAATTCTTATCCGATTGAAATGAAATTTTGCACGACGTGTTTTGTTATTATATCCAACAACTGTGCCAAGTATGGTTTAAATCGGTCTATAACCTGATATAGCTGTCATATAAACCGATCTTGGGTCTTGGAATGGAATTTCACACGACGTGTTTTGTTATGATACCCAACAACTGTGCCAAGTATGGTTTAAATCGGTCCATAACCTGATATAGCTGCCATATAAACCGATCTTGGGTCTTAACTTCTTGAGCCTCTAGAGGGCACAATTCTTATCCGATTTAAATGAATTTTTGCACGAAGTATTTCGTTATGATATCCAACAACTGTGCCAAGTATGGTTGAAATCGGTTCATAACCTGATATAGCTGTCATATAAACAGATCTGGGGATTTGATTTCTTGAGCTTCTAGAGGGCGCAATTCCTATCCGATTTGGGATGGGCGGCCACTCAGTGAGTTGACCTTGAAAATATATATCGGTTTCGTGTTCCACTTTTAAAAACCCTCTTATTTGAGCCTCATATTACAATAGTCAGCAAATACTTCATATTTGGGTGGTGTTGTGGGGGTGGTGTGGCCCCATAGACACTTTTCCTAAATATTGATATCAGATTCGTGCTTTACTCCCAAAGACCTTTCATTTGAGCCCCATATGGCTATGGTCGTAAATTTGTCCACTTTGGGGGATGTTTTTGGTGAGAGGAGGCCCCCCAAACGCTTGGTCCCATATTTGGATATCAGATTCGTATTCCAGAACGTGGTCCCACATTTGGATATCAAATACCTTTCATTTAACTCCCATATTGGCATTGTCGGGTAATATGTTAGGGGTGTTTTGGGGCTTGGGGTGGTCCCCATAACACTTGGTCCACAATTGGATAGTAGATACGTTTTCTTATTCCAAATACCTTTCATTGGAGTCCCATATTGTTTTGATTGTTCTAAATATATATTTGGTAGTTTTATGGTGGGGCAGCCTCCCTAGGTTCCCCATCCGAAATTTGAATACCAAATTTTTATTTTTAGGGTACCATATGAGAGCACACAAAATTTCGCTTAAATAGCACCACCCATCTCCGAGATCTGGCGTTTCTGAAAATTAGGGTAAGGGGGAGGGTCCGATCGTCCCTTCAGATATCAAAAAACGTAGTACGCTATTTTCACCGCGGGGTCATTATACACCATCTGTGAAAATTTTAAGAAAATCGGTTCTGCCGTTTCTGAGTCTATAAGGAACACACAAACATACAAACAAACAAAGCTACAAACAAATACAAATTGATTTTTATATATAAGAGAAGTTTTTATGATCAATCAGCCGGGCCGAACTTTGGATACCCAACACCAAGGGTATAAATGTAAACCCCCTTCCATCAAAATCCGGTGAAAATTGCATACCTTATGTCCCACAGCAGTTATATCGAAATATGTTCCGATTTGGACCAAATACTAATAATTACAAGTCATTGTTCAATTGTGTATAACAAAATATTGGTCTTTATAGTTGCTATATTTAAAAATAAACCGATCTAACCCATATACGACATAGATGTCGAAAAGCCTACCAAAAGTCACTATGTCAAATTTCAGTGAAATCAGATTATAAATGCGCCTTTTATGGAGCCAAGACTTTAAATCGAGAGATGGGTCTACATGGCAGCTATATCCAAATCTCCACCAATTGGGGCCAAGTTGCAGAAAAATGTTGAAGAGTCTGACACAACACACTGTCCAAAATTTCAGCGAAATCGTACAATAAATGCGAATTTTATGGCCCCAAAACCTAAAACCGAGAGATCGGTCTATATGACAGCTATATCCAAATATGCACCGATCTGTACCATATTGCATAAGTATGTTAAGGGACATAACTTAACTCACTGTCCCAAATTTCGGCGACATCAAACAATGAATGCGTTTTTCATGGTCCCAAAACCTTAAATCGAGATTTCGGCCTATATGGCAGCTATATCCAAATCTGTACCGATCTGGGCCAAATTGACGAAGGATGTCGAAGGGCCTAAGACAACTCACTGTCCCAAATTTCAGCAAAATCGGATAATAAATATGTGCTTTTATGGGCCTAAGACCCTAAATCGGAGGATCGGTCTATATGAGATATTGAGCTGAAACTTTGCACAGATTCTTTTTTTGTCCATAAGCAGGTTAAGTTCGAAGATGGGCTATATAGGACTATATCTTGTTATAGCCCCCATATAGACCGATCCGCCGATTTAGGATCTTAGGCCAATAAAAGCACACATTTATTATCCGATTTTGCTGAAATTTGGGACAGTGAGTTGTGTTAGGCCCTTCGACATCCTTCGTCAATTTGGCCAAGATCGGTCCAGATTTGGATATAGCTGCCATGTAGACCGATCCTCCGATTTAGGGTCTTAGGTCAATAAAAGCCACATTTATTATCCGATTTTGCTGAAATTTGATACAGTGAGTTGCGTTAGGCCCTTCGACAACCTTCGTCAGTTTGGCTCAGATCGATTCAGATTTGGATATAGCAGCCATATAGACCGATCCTACGATTTAGGGTCTTAGGTCCATAAAAGCTACATTTACTATTCGATTTTGCTGAAATTTGGGACAGTGAGTTGCCTTAAGCTCTTCAACATCCTTCGTCAGTTTGGCTTCGGTCCAGATTTGGATATAGCTGTCATTTAGATCGATCCTCCGATTTAGGGTCTTAGGCCCATAAAAGGCGCATTTATTGTCCGATGTCGCCGAAATTTTGGGACAGTGAGTTAAGTTAAGCCCCTTGACATACTTCTGTATCATGGCACATATCGGTCAAGATTTGGATATAGCTGCCATATAGACCGATCCTTCGATTTAGGGTCTTAGGCTCATAAGAGCCACATTTATTATCCGATTTTGCTGAAATTTGGGACAGTGAGTTGCGTTAGGCCCTTCGACATCCTTCGTTAATTTGCCTCGGATCGGTCTAGATTTGGATATAGCTGCCATATAGACCGATCTCTCGAATTAAGGTTTTGGGTCCTTGAAAGGCGCATTTATTGTCCAATGTTGCCGAAATTTGGGACAGAATGTTAAGTTAAGCCTCTTCAAATATTTCTGTAATTTGGTCTAGATCGATCAAGATTTACATATAGCTGCCATACAGACCGATTTCGATTTAAAGTCTTGGCTCCAAAAAAGGCGCATTTATAATCAGATTTAACTGAAATTTGACACATTGACTTATGTTAGGCTTTTCGATGTTGTATATGGTTCAGATTGGTTTATTTTTAGATATAGCTACTAAAAAGACCAATATTTTCGTTATACATAATTAAAAAATGACTTGTATCTATTAGTATTTGGTCCAAATCGGATCATATTTCGATATAACTGCCATGGAACATAAGGTATGCAATTTTCACCCAATTTTGATGAAAGGTGGTTTACATATATACCCGAGGTGGTGGGTATCCAAAGTTCGGCCGGGCCGAACTTAACGCCTTTTTACTTATTAAAGACTGTAGCGTGATTTCAACAGACAGATTACGCTAATCAAGAATATATCTACTTTATAGGGTCAGAAGTAGATATTTAGATGTGTTGCAAACGGAATGACAAAATGAATATACCCCCATCCTTCGGTGGTGGGTATAAAAATATAGCTTAGGAGTATCGTCGAGACTTTTGGCGATAGTTTGGTAGCGAGCAACGCTTCAATTTCTGGCATTGAATTTTCATTATTATAAATTTAAATGTCGAAATTCCTATGCCACCCAACATTTTATACTTGGCTTGATATTTTATTTGTATATAAAGTCTGAATGAATATTAAGTTGTAATTAGAACATCAATGGCACTTTTTGTCATAGTAAAACCTTTTATTGCTAATAAAAATAAGTAAAAGCGTGCTTAGTTCGGCCGGGCCGCATCTTATATACCCTCCACCATGAGGCGCCTTTGTCGAGTTCTTTTCCCGGCATCTCTTCTTAGGCAAAAAATTATATAAGAAAAGATTTGCTCTGCCATTAAAGCGATATCAAGATATGGTCCGGTTTGGACCACAATTAATTTATATGTTGGGGACCTGTGTAAAATGTCAGCCAATTCGAATAAGAATTGCGGCCTTTGGGGGCTCAAGCAGTAAAATAGAGATCGATATACATGGGAGCTGTATCGGGCTATAGACCTATTAAGACCATAATAAACACGTATATTGATGGTCATGAGAGGATCCGTCGTACAAAATTTCAGGCAAATCGGATAATAACTACGACCTCTAGAGGCTCAAGATCCCAAATCGTTTTATATGGCAGCTATTTTGGGTTATGAACGGATTTTAACCTTATTTGACACAGCTGTTGAAGGCAAGAATAAAATACGTCATGCAAATTTTCAGCCAAATCGGATAGGAATTGCGCCCTCTAGAAGCTCAAGAAGTCAAGTCCCCAGATCTGTTTATATGACAGATATATCATATTATGAACCGATTTGAACCATACTTGGCACAGTTGTTGGATATCATAACAAAATACGTCGTGCATTTCATTTCAATCGGATAAGAATTGCGCACTCTAGAGGCTCAAGAAGTCAAGACCCAAGATCGGTTTATATGGCAGCTGTATCAAAACATGGACCGATATGGCCCATTTACAATACCAACCGACCTACACTAATACGAAATATTTGTGCAAAATTTCAAGCGGCTAGCTTTAGTCCTTCGGAAGTTAGCGTACTTTCGACAGACAGACGGACGGACATGGCTAGATCGACATAACATGTCCCGACGATCAAGAATATATGTACTTTATGGGGTCTCAGACGAATATTTCGAGTAGTAACAAACAGAATGACGAAATTAGTAAACCCCCATCCTATGGTGGGGGGTATAAAAATGTTTGTAAGCTAAACTTTTGAAAATTTTTCGTGTCAAAATACTTTTGCCGATAACTGTATGTTCAGTAGTGGCGAATATTACTCCAACCATCACCAGGCAAAGTGAAAGCTTACAACTCCAAAGATAAAACCATAGCACACCAAATCATTACCAACGCTATAATCATTTGTGTTCTCAACTTCAATTCAGAAGCATCTTTGACTTCCGGACTTCTTCCATCCTACCATTATGTCCCATATGATACTCACACTTAACTACACGATTTAAATTGCTTCTTCGCTCGCACCATGCCTATCAAATAACACAACATTTACCTTTTAGCGTAAATGTTCGTTTAAGCTATAATGGCCGCTATAATGTTTCTGCTTGTACTTCGAAGCTTTGGTGTCTTTGAATTCGTCCTCTTGGCATGCATGGACCAAATACTGTCTTCCTTATGATGCCTAATGAACGTTGTTATGGCGTTGACATTTATATGCGTCTCGGTAAATGGGTGTGGGCTTGGCAGAAATTTGTCACAGAGCTTTAGTTAAGAGCACGCAAGTTAACTCCCAATCACGCGATGCTTTGGGGGGCAAGTTTCATTTTGTTGGACAAATTTGTTGATATTGTTATTAGGGATTTTTCTTCTTGATTTGGCCTTTGTTCCTGTTTCTTGCTTACAATTTCTGGAAAATCGTTAGTTAGTAAATATTGTCTTGAAATTGGATATTTTAAGTTGTTCATAAGGTTATTAAAAAAGTGTGAAATGGGGCATATGTGATTTTAAAATTTGCGATAACTGAGGAGGTACCCTATAATTGAGAAAAAGATTTTCTCTGCTATAAGAGCGATATCAAGATATGGTCCGGTTTGGACCACAATTAAATTATATGTTGGAGACCTGTGTAAAATGTCAGCCAATTCGAATAAGAATTGTGCCCTTTGGGGGCTCAAGAAGTAAAATAGAGAAATCGATGTATACGGGAGCTGTATCGGGCTATAGACCGATTCAGACCATAATAAACACGTATGTTGATGGTCAAGAAAGGATCCGTCGTACAAAATTTCAGGCAAAACCGATAATAATTGCGACCTCTAGAAGCTCAAGAAGTCAAGATCCCAAATCGGTTTATATGGCAGCTATATCAGGTTCTGAACCGATTTGAACCTTATTTAACACAGTCTAGAGACTCAAGAATTCAAGACTCAAGATTGGTTTATATGAAAGCTATATAAGGTTATGAACCGATTTGAACCATACTTGGCACAGTTGTTGGGTATCATAACAAAACACGTCGTGCAAACATTCCTCCCAATCGGATAAGAATTGCGCCCTCAAGAGTCAAAGAATTCAAGACCCAAGATCGGTTAATATGAGAGCTATATCAGGTTATGCACCGATTTGAACCATACTTAGCACAGTTGTTGGATATCATAACAAAACACGTCGTGCAAAATTTTAATTCAATCGAATAAGTATTGCGCACTCTAGAGGTTCAAGAAGTCAAGACCCAAGATCGGTTTATATGGCAGCTATATCAGGTTATGAACCGATTTAAACCTTACTTGGCACAGTTGTTGGATATCATAACAAAACACGTCTTGCAAAATTTCATTCCAATCGGATAAGAATTGCGCACTCTAGAGGCTCAAGAAGTCAAGACCCAAGATCGGATTATATGGCAGCTATATCAAAACATGGACCGATATGGCCCATTTACGATCCCAACCGACCTACACTAATGAGAAGTACTTGTGCAAAATTTCAAGCGGCTAGCTCTACAAGTTATCGTGCTTTCGACAGACAGACGGACGGACATGGCTAGATCGACATAAAATGTCGCGACGATCAAGAATATATATATACTTCATGGGGTCTCAGACGAATATTTCGAATAGTTACAAACAGAATGACGAAATTAGTATACCCCCAACCTATGGTGGAGGGTATAAAAATCAGTTTGTGTTTGTTTGTTTGTTTGTAAGTTTGTGACTGATAAACTCAAAAAAGGCTGAACCGATTTTCTTGAAATGTTTAGAGATGGTACATAATGACCCCGTGGTGAAAATAGGGTACTACGTTTTTTGATATCTGAAGGGACGATCGGACCCTCCCCCTTACCCTAATTTGTAGAAACGCTTAATCTCGGAGATGGGTGGTGCGATTAAAGCGAAATTTTGTGTGATCTCATATAGTATCCTAAAAATAACAAGTAAAAGCGTGCTAAGTTCGGCCGGGCCGATTCTTATATACCCTCCACCATGGATCGCATTTGTCGAGTTCTTTTCCCGGCATCTCTTCTTAGGCAAAAAAAAGGATATAAGAAAAGATTTGTTCTGCTATTAGAGCGATATCAAGATATGGTCCGGTTTGGACCACAATTAAATTATATGTTGGAGACCTGTGTAAAATGTCAGCCAATTCGAATAAGATTTGCGCCTTTGGGGGGCTCAAGAAGTAAAATAGAGAGATCGATTTATATGGGAGCTGTATCGGCCTATAGACCGATTCAGACCATAATACACACGTATATTAATCATGAGAGAATCCGTCGTACAAAATTTCAGGCAAATCGGATAATAATTGCGACCTCTAGAGGCTCAAGAAGTCAAGAACCCAGATCGGTTTATATGACAGCTATATAAGGTTATGGACCGATTTGAACCATACTTGGCACAGTTTTTGGATATCGTAACAAAACACGTCGTGCAAAATTTCATTCCAATCGGATAAGAATTGCGCACTCTAGAGGCTCAAGAAGTCAAGATCCCAGATCGGTTTATATGGCAGCTATATCAAAACATGGACCGATATGGCCCATTTACAATACCAACCGACCTACACTAATTAGAAGTATTTGTGCAAAATTTCAAGTGGCTAGCTGTACTCCTTCGGAAATTAGCGTGCTTTCGACAGACAGACGGACGGACGGACGGACGGACAGACGGACGGACATGGCTAGATCGACATAAAATTTCACGACGATCAAGAACATATATACTTTATGGGGTCTCAGACGAATATTTCGAGTAGTTACAATCAGAATGACGAAATTAGTACACCCCCCATCTTATGGTGGAGGGTATAAAAATTTGGTATCCAAATCTAACAAACATATACTTAGACCAATCACGACAAAATGGGACTCAAATGAAAGGTATTGAGGATAATAAAACGTATCTGATATCCAATTGTCGGACCAAGTGCTAGGGGGACCACCCCAAAACACCCCTAATTCGGACATATTTACCGACTATGGCAATATGGGACTCAAGTGAAAGGTATTTGCGAGTAGAAAACGAATCTGATATCCAAATGTGGGACCACATTTCTGGGGGTCCAGACGTTTCCTAAATCACCCCGCAAACAGGACTTATTTACTGACCATGCGAATATGGGGTTAAATAAAAGGTATTTGAATGCAGAATACTAATCTGATATCCAAATATGGGTCCTCTCATCAAAAACATTTACAAAGAGGACAAATTTACGACCATAGCAATATGGGGCTCAAATGAAAGGTCTTTGGGAGCAAAGCACGAATTTGATATCAATAGTCGGGAGAAGTGTATATAGGGCCACCCCACCCCCCACAACACCACCCAAGTAGTAAGTATTTGCTGACTATTGAAATATGAGGCTCAAATAAGAGGGTTTTTAAAGTTGAACACGAATCCGATATATATTTTCAAGACCAACTCACTGAGTGGCCGCCCATCCCCCAAAACACCCACCAAGCCGGTCATGTTTGCCAACTGTGGAAATATGGGGCTCAAATTAAAGTAATGTGGGAGTAGACCACGTATCTGATATCAACATTAGGGGCCAACTGTCTAGCGGACGTCCCACCACTATAACAACCCCCAAATAGGACGTATGTGCTCACCAAGACAACTTGGGAATTAAAGGGAGTGAAACTAAATATTCATAGTTTTTAGGGCCAATATCCCAAACCGGATATATTTGCTGACTTTTGCAATAAGGAGTTTAAATGAGATTAGAAAACGAATTTGATATCCAATTTTGAGGGCAATGGCAATATGGCGTTCAAATAAATGATATATAAATATATGAGAATAGGTCACGTTGCTGATATATTTTCTGGGCTTAGTGTTTGGGGTCCACCCCAATCCCCAAAACACCCCTAAATCGGGCATATTTACCGACCATGCCAATATGGGGCTTAAATGAAAGGAATTGGGAGGTACGGCAAAAATTGATACCCACTTTCAAGACATATTTGCTGGGGTCTACCCTTTCCCAAAATACACCACAAACAGCAATATTTTACTGACCATCGCAACATGGTTCTCAAATTAAAGGTATTTGGGGGTAGAATACGAATTTGATATCCAAATGTAGGACCATGTATTTAGGGCATCACCCCTTTCCCAATTGCGCGCTCAATTGGCTCAAGAAGTCAAGACCCAAGATCGGTTTATTTGGCAGTTATACAAAAACATGGACCGATTTAGCCAATTTACAATAGCAACCGACCTACACTAATAAAAAGTATTTGCGCAAAATGTAAAGCGGCTAGCTTTACTCCTTCGAAAAATAGCGTGCTTTCGCCAGACATACGGACGGACGGACGAACGGACGGACATAGCAAGATCGACTTAAAATGACATGACGATCAAGAATATATAGTGTATGGGGTCTTAGACGCATATTTCGAGGTGTTACACCCAACCGACCTACACTAATAAGTAGACTTTGCGCAAAATTTCAGGCGGTTAGCTTTACTCCTTCGAAAGTTTGAGTGCTTTCGACAGACAGACGGATGGACAAGGCTAGATCGACATAAAATGTCTCGACGATCAAGAATATAAATACGTTATGTGGTCTCAGACGAATATTTCGATTATTTACAAACAGAATGACGAAATTAGTATACCCCCATCCTAATGTGGAAGGTATAAAAATGTGACAAAAAATTTTATTCGTTAAAATGTCAAAATTTTAGAGTAAGAAACATATTTTTCGAGTGGTGAAAATGAAGGCACAGCGATTCGGCACAGTAATTGCGGATTTTGTAAAAGAAAGTAAATGCATTTTTAATAAAACTTAGAATGAACTTTAATCAAATATACTTTTTTTTGCACTTTTTTTCTAAAGCTAGCTAAAAGTAACAGCTGATAACCGACAGAAGAAAGAATGCAATTACAGAGTCACAAGCTGTGAAAAAATTTGTCAACGCCGACTATATGAAAAATCCGCAATTACTTTTTGGGCAACCCAATATATATATTTATATATATATGTGTGTGTTAAGAACTTTTGTTCTCTACCATTTCCTCCACAAACCCCAAAAAGAGTCATTAATATATCTCTATTACATCTAATTTTATGTAACTGGCACAATAAAATAAAAAACTATTTTTGAAAAAGTAGAATTTTCAAATTTTAATACCCTATTCCATAGAATGGGGGTATACTTATTTCGTCATTATATTTTTAACACATCGAAAGGTTATCTGAGACCCAAAAACCATACACAGATAAAAATAATTTTAAAACAAGTAAAAATTTCGTTGATTTCGTTCGGGCCGAACTTTGGATACCTACCACCTCGGGTATATATGTAAACCACCTTTCATCAAAATCCGGTGTAATTTGCATTCCTTATGTTTCATAGCAGTTATATCGAAATAAAGAAAGAAAATACTAATCTGAACCTAAAACAGAGAGATCGGTCTATATGGCAGCTATATCCAAATAACCTGCTTATGGACAAAAAAAGAATCTGTAAGTTTCAGCTGAATATCTCTATTTTCAAAGACTATTGCGTGATTTCAACAGACAGACGGACAGACGGACGGACATGTCCAGATCGTCTTAGATTTTTACGCTGGTCCAGAATATATATACTTTATAGGGTCGGAAATGGATATTTCGATCTGTTGCAAACGGAATGACAAAATGAATATACCGCCATCCTTCAGTGGTGGGTATAAAAACATCAACTTTTGTTGAAAAAACCACTACGAAAGTTGTTACTAAACAGACAACCCCGCCTCAAATTGCCCATCGGAAGACAACATTGAAGCATTTATTCATGAGATACCTGCCGAAATGTTGGAAAGAGTATGCCAAAATTTAACCATTTGAGGCGCCGTCACGGTTAACATTTGCAGGAAATAATCGTCAAACATTAAATCATATGGGTAGAAATCAAGATTTCATGAATTTTATGTGTTAGTTTTTTAAAAACTTTCCTATAGCTT
Organism: Stomoxys calcitrans; assembly: GCF_963082655.1. Lineage (NCBI taxonomy): Eukaryota > Metazoa > Arthropoda > Insecta > Diptera > Muscidae > Stomoxys > Stomoxys calcitrans. The sequence goes on along the minus strand of NC_081552.1, from coordinate 79,722,543 downwards.
TTAAAGATCACCCTTTATGACCTTAAAAAACAGGTTTTAATAACGTTGGTGCCATAGAGGACTGAACTCATGATCTCAAGTGTGGTAGTCTTGCATGAAACAACACAATAAGTACTGCTGCGCAGTAATAACCCTACGGGAAATGTGTAGTCAATTGACACAAATATACCGGTCCTAAACTAGATAATTAGTTACCTGTCACAGGACATTCCTACAGGGAACGAAAAGATTGCTTATCCGTTAAATATATTTGTTTACTAATATTATTTCCCTTAAAAATACTCGCAAAGTATACTCTTAATTTTCGAACTGTCCCAGGACCTATCATACGGTGTTAGAATGGTGGCAATTCGTCACCTCGTGCGACAAACCCCTATACAAGTGATAGGTTATTTCCATGTAAGGGGACCGGTCCCTATCATCAGAGGACCTATCCCGTGACAGGCTTGGGAACTATCCCGTTTTCCCGTAGGGCAGTGACTCAATTAATTAAATTAAACAAGCATGCTAAGTTCGGCCGTGCTAAGTTCGGCCGGGCCGAATCTTATATACCCTCCACCATGGATCGCATTTGTCGAATTCTTTTCCCGGCATCTCATCAAATGTGTAAAATGACAGCCAATTCGAATAAGAATTGCGCCCTTTGGGGGCTCAAGAAGTAAAATAGAGAGACCGATTTATATGGGAGATGTATCGGGCTATAGGCCGAGTCAGAACATAATAAACACGTATGTTGATGGTCATGAGAGAATCCGTCGTACAAAATTTCAGGCAAATCGGATAATAATTGCGACCTCTACAGGCTCAAGAAGTCAAGATCCCAGATCGGTTTATATGACTGCTATATCAGGTTATGACCCGATTTGAACCATACTCGGCACAGTTGTTGAATATCATAACAAAACACGTCGTGCAAAATTCATTCAAATCGGATAAGCATTGCGCACTCTAGAGTCTCTAGAAGTCAAGACCCAAGATCGGTTTATATGGCAGCTATATCAGGTTATGAACCGATTTGAACCATACTTGGCACAGTTGTTGAATATTATAACAAAACACGTCGTGCAAAATTTCATGCCAATCGGACAAGAATTGCACACTCTAGATGTTCAAGAAGTCAAGACCCAAAATCGGTTTATATGACAGCTATATCAGGTTATGAACTGATTTGAACCATACTTGGCACAGTTGTTGGATAATATAACAAAACACGTCGTGCTAAAATTCATTCAAATCGGATAAGAATTGCGACCTCTAGAGGCTCAAGAAATCAAGACCCAAGATCGGTTTTTATGACATCTATGTTAAAACATGGACCGATATGGCCCATTTGCAATACCAATAGACCTACAATAATAAGAAGTATTTGTGCAAAATTTCAAGCGGCTAGCTTTGCTCCTTCGGAAGTTAGCGTGCTTTCGACAGACAGACGGACGGACGGACATGGCTAGATCGACATAAAATGTCGCGACGATCAAGAATATATATACTTTATGGGGTCTCAGACGAATATTTCGAGAAGTTACAAACAGAATGACGAAATTAGTATACCCCCCATCTTATGGTGGAGGGTATAAAAAAGGTTAAAACCACTCAAAAAATTTTTTTTCTGAATACGAAATTCATATGTTTTTATTCCCAATTTTCTAAAATAAGTTTAATAAAAAAAAATTAAATTTTTTGAATGTAATGAATGGCATGATAGTTTTGTACGATACATGGTAGTACGTCTATTTTAACAACTACCTCAACTAATGAATTCATTCGATCGATTTAGCCATATCCGTCCGTCTGTCTGCCGAAAGCACGCTAAGCACTGGCTTGAAATTTTGCACAAATACTTCATATTAGTGTAGGTCGGTAGGGATTGTAAATGGGCCATATTGGTCCATGTTTCGATATAATTGCCATATAAACCAATCTCAGATCTTGATTTCTTGTGCCATTAGACGGCCCATTCTTATACGATTTGGGTGAAAATTCCATGAAGTGTTTTGTAATGACTTCCGACAACAGTGTGGTTCATATTGGTTCATAACCTGCTTTAGCTGCCATATGCTCGCAGACTGAGCGAAACCGAATGAAAAAAACCAAGAATTAGTCTTTTTGTTAGTTATACTCTCTACCAAGTGAAAGATGCACAAGATATATGTATTTATGTAAGCACATCATACCATATTTTACATCCGGCTTAAAACAAGTTTGGAATGTTTGCGAGAAACGAATTCATAAAAATCTTTCCATAACCGAATGGAGGGAAATGTTATTATAAAAATGTTTGTAATGTTGGTCTCAAAAATATTCCAACGTTTTCTTTTTTTACGAGTGGATATAAAAAGCGCATCTTACAGAACGTCTGCCTTCCAGTGAAAATCATTTTTTTCACTTTTACTTCTTTTAAATATAAAATTTTTACAAAAAAAACAGGACGATTTTGTTCTATAGAACATTCCCACAAAAGAAAAATTTTTAAAAATTTTAATTTTTTTTTAAAGAAAAAATTTTTTTGTTGAAGTTAGTTCGGCTTGAGATTACATGTGTTAAAATAACAAAACCGATGTTATTGTTTTTATACCCACCACCGAAGGATGGTGGTATATTCATTTTGTCATTCCGTTTGCAACACATCGCAATATCCATTTCCGACCCTACAAAGTATATATATTCTTGATCAGTGTAAAAATCTAAGACGATCTAGACATGTCCGTTCGTCTGTCTGTTGAAATCACGGTACAGTCTTCAAAATTAGAGATATTGAGCTGAAACTTTGCACAGATATTTTTTTTGTCCATAAGCAGGTTAAGTTCGAAGATGGGTTATATCGGAATATATCTTGATATAGCCCCCATATAGACCGATCCGCCGCTTTAGGGTCTTAGGCCCATAAACGCCACATTTATTATCCGATATAACACAGAACTCATTTGGGACAATGAGTTGTGTTAGGTCCTTCGACATCCTTCGTCAATTTGGCTCATATCGGTCCTGATTTGTACATAGCTGCCGTATAGACCGATCCGCCGATTGGAGGTCTTAGGCCAATAAAAGCCACATTTTTTATCCGATTTTGCTGATATTTGGGACAGTGAGTTAAGTTAAACTCTTTGACATACTTCTGCATTATGGCACAGATCGGTCCAGATTTGGATATAGCTGCCATATAGACCGATCTCTCGGTTTTAGGATTTGGGGCCATAAAAAGCGCATTTATTGTCCGATGTCGCCGCAATTTGGGACAGTGAGTTGTGTTAGGCCCTTCGACATCCTTCTTCAATTTCAGATCGGTCTAAATTTGGATATAGCTGCCATATAGACCGATGTCTCGATGTAATGTTTTGGGCCCATAAAAGGCGCATTTATTGGCCAATGTTGCCGAAATTTGGGACAGAAAGTTAAGTTAAGCCCCTTCACATATTTCTGCAATTTGGTCTAGATCGGTCAAGATTTGCATATAGCTGTCATATAGACCGATACCTCGATTTAAAGTATTGGCCCCAAAAAGGCGCATTTATAATTCGATTTAACTGAAATTTGACATACATACGACATCCACTTTGTATATGGTTTAGATCGGTTTATTTTAAGATATAACTACTAAAAAGACCAATATTTTTGATATACACATTTGAACAATGACTTGTACCTATTAGTATTTGGTCCAAATCGGATCATATTTCGATATAACTACTATGGGACATAAGGTATTCAATTTTCTGTGGATTTTGATGAAAGGTGGTTTACATATATACCCGAGGTGGTGGGTATCCAAAGTTCGGCCCGGCCGAACTTAACGCCTTTTTACTTGTTTAATACTTTATTACATCGCCGAAGTTTGTCCTCAGGTTTTGTTCTTGCGAGGAAGACAATTGACTTGTTCATCACGGAGTAACTTCACAATTTTTATACCCTCCACCATAGGATGGGGGGTATACTAATTTCGTCATTCTGTTTGTAACTACTCGAAATATTCGTCTGAGACATAAAGTATATATTCTTGATCGTCGCGACATTTTATGTCGATCTAGCCATGTCCGTCCGTCCGTCTGTCGAAAGCACGCTAACTTCCGTAGGAGTACCGCTTGAAATTTTGCACAAATACTTCTTATTAGTGTAGGTCGGTTGCTATTGTAAATGGGCCATATCGGTCCTTGTTTTGATATAGCTGCCATATAAACCGATCTTGGATCTTGACTTCTTGAGCCTCTAGAGTGCGCAAATCTTATCCGATTTGAATGAAATTTTGCACGACGTATTTTGTTATGATATCCAACAATTGTGCCAAGTATGGTTCAAATCGGTTCATAATCTGGTATAGCTGTCATAAAAACCGATCTTGGATCTTGATTTCTTGAGCCTCTAGAGGGCGCAATTATCGTCCGATTTGGCTGAAATTTTGCATGATGTGTTTTTTTATGACTTCCAATAACTGTGCTAAGTATGGCGTAAATCGATATAGAACCTGATATAGCTGCCATATAAATCGATCTGGGATCTTGACTTCTTGAACCTCTAGAGAGCGCAATTCTCATCCGATTTGGCTGAAATTTTGTACAAGGGCTTCTCTCATGACCTTTAACATCGTGTCTAGTATGGTCTGAATCGATCAATAGCTTGATACAGCTCTTATATAAACCTATCTCCCGATTTTGCTTCTTGAGCCCCTACAAGGCGCAATTCTTATCCTAATGAACTGAAATATTACACAATGACTTCTACAATGTCAATCAGCATTTATTTATGGTCCGAATCGGACTATAACTTGATATAGCTCCAATAGGATAACAGTTCTTATTCAATATTCTATGTTTGTCTAAAAAGAGATACCGCGCATAGAACTCGACAAATGCGAATAATGGTGGAGGGTATATAAGATTCGGCCCGGCCGAACTTAGCACGCTCTTACTTGTTCTTAACAATAAGGTATGTTATCATTAAGAATTTTGTAATGTTTAAGAATAAAACCGTGAAAAACGTCTATTTTCACAATGAAACACAACTTTTACCAACAATATCATATTCTATCGGCAATAAATAGATGGGGTGCTGCGTGCTTTCTTGATTAGAGATAGCATTTTCTTCCTACAAAATAGGTACGCCAATTCACTTATTTGGTTAATAAACACGAACCAAAAATCGCTAAATTCACATGTGCAAGTTTGGCAGTCCTATCTAAGATAAATGATTACTGAACCATTAAAAAGAAAACATGGCAGCTCTAAAATATTTTTCATTTACAACAGTGGCGATCACACAAACACATTTGTACGCACACAGTAACGTGCAATAGGTAAATATTTTTGCCATCACAGATTTGCAAATTAACACATATTACTGCTGGTTTCATCGATGGGCTATGGCCGAGATGGAAGAGAGCTGTAACTACTATAGTTTTAAACATGAGGTCATGTGTTCAAATTGAAATCACGCTACAGTCTTTAAAGATAGAGATACTGAGCTGAAATTTTGCACAGGTTCTTTTTTTGTCCATAAGCAGGTTAAGTTCGAAGATGGGCTATATCGGACTATATCTTGATAACGCCCCCATATAGACCGATAGGACGATTTAGGATCTTAGTCCCATAAAAGTCACATTTATTATCCGATTTTGCTGAAATTTGGGACAGTGAGTTGTGTTAGGCCCTTCGATATCCTTCGTCAATTTGGCTCAGATCGGTCCTGATTTGGATATGGCTGCCAGATAGACCAATCCTCCGATTTAGGGTCTTAGGCCCATAGAAGCCACATTTATTATCCGATTTTGCTGAAACAGTGAGTTCCGTTAGGCCCTTCGACATCCTTCGTCAATTTGGCCCAGATCGGTCCAGATTTGGTTATAGCTGCCATATAGACCGATCCTCCGATTTAGGGTTTTAGGCCCATAAAAGCCAAATTTATTATCTGATTTTGCTGAAATTTTGGACAGTGAGTTGTGTTAGACCTTTCGACATACTTCGTCAATTTGGCCCAGATCGGTCCAGATTTGGATATAGCTGCCATATAGACCGATACTCCGATTTAGGGTCTTAGGCCCATTAAAGCCACATTTATTATCCGATTTTGATGAAATTTGGGACAGTGAGTTGTGTTAGGCCCTTCGACATTTTTCTTCAATTTGACACTGATCGGTTCAGATTTGGATATAAATAGCTGCCATATAGACCGAACTCTCGATTTAAGCTTTTGGGCCCATGAAATGCTCATTTATTGTCCGATGTCGCCGAAATTTGGAACAGTGAGTTAAGTTAAGCCCCTTGACATACTTCTGCAATATCGCACAGATCGGTCTTGATTTGGATATATCTGCCATATAGACCGATATTTAGGTTTTGGGCCATAAAAGACGCATTTATTGTCCGATGTCACTGAAATTTGACACAGTGAGTTTGGTTAGGCTCTTCGACGTCCTTCTTCAATTTTGCCCAGATCGTTCCAGATTTGCATATAGCTGCCATATAGACCGATCTCTCGATTTAAGGTTTAGGGCCCATAAAAGAGGCATTTATTTTCCGATTTCGCCGAAATTTCGACATGTTTATGCAACTTGGCCCAAATTGGTCCAGATTTGGATATAGCTGCCATGTAGACCGATATCTCGATTTAAAGTCTTGGCCCCATAAAAGGCGCATTTATTATCCGATTTCACTGAAATTTGACACAGTGACTTAAGATCTGCTTTTCGATATCCATGTCGTATATATTTGGTTGCCCAAAAAGTAATTGTCGATAATATAGTAGTAATATAGTCGGCGTTGACAAATTTTTTCAACGGCTTGTGACTCTGTAATTGCATTCTTTCTTCTGTCAGTTATCAGCTGTTACTTTTAGCTTGCTTTAGAAAAAAAGTGCGCGAAATTTTTTTTACAGTTGTTTGTTTGGCGTCAATTTTAATATGGATACCACATGTATTGAAAGAAATTCATTTAACAAACCGAATCAACGCTTGTGATATGCACCTTAAACGCTATGAATTCGATCCGTTTTTAAAACGAATCATAATTGGTCCAAGCATGGTGAACTAGCTCAAACCACTTCAAAGGCTGATATCCACCAAAAGAAGGTTATGCTGTTTGTTTGGTGGGATTGGAAGGGTATGGTATATTTTGAGCTGCTTCCAAGGAACCAAACGATTAATTCGGATGTTTACTGTCAACAATTGGACAAATTGAATACAGCCATCAAGGAGAAGCGACCAGAATTGGTCAATCGTAAAGGTGTCATATACCACCAGGGCAACGCTAGACCGCACACATCTTTGGTCACTCGCCAAAATCTGAGTGAGCTTGGCTGGGAACTTTTGATGCATCCACCATATAGCCCTGACCTTGCACCATCAGACTACCATTTATTTCGATCTTTGCAGAACTCCTTAAATGTTAAAATTTTCGGCAATGATCAGGCTATAAAATCGCACTTGGTTCAGTTTTTTGCAGATAAAGGCCAGAAGTTCTATAAGCGTGGAATACTAAATTTGCCAGGAAGATGGCAAAAGGTTATCGAACAAAATGGCAATTATATATTTGATTAAAGTTCATTCTAAGTTTTATTAAAAATGCATTTACTTTCTTTTAAAAAACCCGCAATTACTTTTTAGGCAACCCAATAGTTCAGATCGGTATGAGGTATATGAGTATAAGGTATGAAATTTTCACCGAATTTTGATGAAAGGTGGCTTACATATATACCCGAGGTGGTGGGTATCCAAAGTTCGGCCCGGCTGAACTTATCGCCTTTTTACTTGTTATACCCTCCACCATAAGATGGGGGGTATACTAATTTCGTCATTCTGATTGTAACTACTCGAAATATTCGTCTGAGACCCCATAAAGTATATATATTCTTGATCGTCGTGAAATTTTATGTCGATCTAGCCATGCCCGTCCGTCTGTCCGTCCGTCCGTCCGTCTGTCCGTCCGTCCGTCCGTCCGTCCGTCCGTCCGTCCTTCCGTCCGTCCGTCCGTCTGTCTGTCGAAAGCACGCCAACTTCCGAAGGAGTAAAGCTACCCGCTTGAAATTTTGCACAAATACTTCTTATTAGTGTAGGTCGGTTGGTATTGTAAATGGGCTATATCGGTCCATGTTTTGATATAGCTGCCATATAAACCGATATGGGGTCTTGACTTCTTGAGCCTCTAGAGTGCGCAATTCTTATCCGAATGGGATGAAATTTTGAACGACGTGTTTTGTTACGATATCCAACAACTGTGCCAAGTATGGTTCAAATCGGTCCATAACCTTATATAGCTGTCATATAAACCTATCTTGGGTCTTGACTTCTTGAGCCTCTAGAGGGCGCAATTCTTATCCAATTTAAATGAATTTTGGCACGTAGTATTTTGTTATGATATCCAACAACTGTGCCAAATATGGTTCAAATCGGTTCATAACCTGATATAGCTGCCATATAAACCGATCTGGGATCTTGACTTCTTGAGCCTCTAGAGGTCGCAATTATTATCCGATTTGGCTGAAATTTTGCACGACGGATTCTCTCATTACCATTAACATACGTGTTTATTATGGTCTGAATCGGTTTATAGTCTGATATAGCTCCCATATAAATCGATCTCTCTATTTTACTTCTTGAGCCCACAAAGGGCGCAATTCTTATTCGAATTGGCTGACATTTTACACAGGTCTCCAACATATAATTTAATTGTGGTCCAAACCGGACCATATCTTAATATCGCTCTAATAGCAGAGCAAATCGTTTCTTATATCCTTTTTTTGCCTAAGAAGAGATGCCGGGAAAAGAACTCGACATATGCTGTCCATGGTGGAGGGTATATAAGATTCGGCCCGGCCGAACTTAGCACGCTTTTACTTGTTTTTATTTTATTTCACTCTATTTCATTTTATTTATTATACCCTCCACCATAGGATGGGGGTATACTAATTTCGTCATTCTGTTTGTAACTACTCGAAATATTCGAGACCCCATAAAGTATATATATTCTTGATCGTCGCGACATTTTATGTCGTAGAGTATGAAGAGTGCGCAATTCTTATCCGATTGGAATGAAATTATGCACGACGTATTTTATTATGACTTTCAATAATAATTTTGTGCAGATCGGTTGAAAATCGGCCACAAAAGTGCAAATCGGGCGATACATATATATGGGAGCTATATCTAAATCTGCACCGATTTTGATGAAATCTTGCGGATATGTTAAAATTATTAACAAAGCAATCCATGCTAAATTTTGTGCAGATCGGTTGAAAATTGTAGCTACTACGGCCATTTAAGTGCAAATCGGGCGATACATATATATGAAAGCTATATCCAAATCTGAACCGATTTTGATGAAATCTGGCGCATATGTTAACATCGGTAACAAAACAATTCGTGCCAAATTTTGTGCAGTTCGGTTGAAAATTGTAGCTACTACGGTCATTTAATTAAAAATTGGGCGATACATTTATATGGGAGATATAACTAAATTAACCGATTTTGATGAAAACTTGCGGATATATTGAGATCAGTAACAAAACAATCCATGCCAAATTATTTGTAGATCAGTGGAAAATTGTAGCTACTAGGGCCACATAAGTGCAAATCGGGCGATACATATATATGGGAGCTATATCTAAATCTGAACCGATTTTGATGAAATCTTGCGGACATGTTAAAATTAGTAACCAAACAATCCATGCCAAATTATTTGCAGATCGGTTTAAAATTGTAGCTACTACGGCCATTTAAGTAAAAATTGGGCGATATATATATATGAAAGATATATCTAAATTTGAACCAATTTTGATGAAATCTTGTGGATATGTTAAAATTAGTAACAAAACAAACCATGCCAAATTATTTACAGATCGGTTGAAAATTGTAGCTACTACGGTCATTAAAGTGCAAATCGGGCGAAACATATAAATGGGAGCTATATTCAAATCTGAACCGATTACGATGAAATCTTACGCATATATTAAGATCAGAAACAAAACAATTCATGCCAAATTTTGTGCAACTCGGTTGAAAATTGTAGCTTCTACGGCTGTTTTAGTGCAAATCGGAGATACATATATATGGATGACCTGTACCACAGTGGTGGTGTAGGGTATAAAAATGCAAAAAAAAATGAAATCAGAACAGCAACATGAAATAAAAAGAAAAGTGATCAAAAGTAACTCGGATTAGGATTGAACCATAGACCCCACCGCTTGCAGTGCAGCACACTTCCACTCACCTACCATCCCACACTTAAATGGGGGACAAAGTAAGGCTATACAGAAAACAGTACAACTACTATTACAAAACCCAAAAATATGATACCAGAAGTCAAATTCGCGAATTGCGTGGGTAGTGAACGGCACTAATGCAAATTCGCTTATTGGGTTAACACGAACCAATTGTCGCTTAATAATGCACAAGTATAAGTTAGGCAGTCCTATTAAGATAAATGAATACGCAAGTATTAAAACTAAAACATGGCAGCCCTAAAATATTTATAATTTCAACCCTTGGCGATCGCACAAGCACATTTGTACGTACACAGAAACGTGCAGTAGTGTAAGTATTTTTGTCCATCACTGATATGCACATTAATCATTAAGTTGCGTATTACCTTGTTGTCAATGAGCGGTACGTGGCTGAAGTGGCAACGTGCAGCGGAAGGATTAGCCTTTTGACACAAGGTCTTGTGTTCAACACCAACCAGTCAATGTTTTTTAAATTATCTTTTTTTATCATATTTTTTTATACCCACCACCGACGGATGGGGGTATATTCATTTTGTCATTCCGTTTGCAACACATCGAAATATCCATTTCCGACCCTATAAAGTATATATATTCTTGATCAGCGTAAAAATCTAAGACGATCTAGACATGTCCATCCGTCTGTCCGTGTGTCCGTCTGTCTGTTGAAATCACGCTACAGTCTTTAAAAATAGAGATATTGAGCTGAAATTTTGCACAGATTCTTTTTTTGTCCATAAGCAGGTTAAGTTCGAAGATGGGCTATATCGGACTATATCTTGATATAGCCCCCATATAGACCGATCCGCCGATTTAGGGTCTTAGGCCCATAAAAGCCACATTTTTTTCCGATTTTGTTGAAATTTGGGGCAGTGAGTTGTGTTAGGCCCTTCGACATCCTTCGTTAATTTGGCTCAGATCGGTTCAGATTTGGATATAGCTGCCATATAGACCGATCCGCCGATTTAGGGTCTTAGGCCAATAAAAGCCACATTTATTATCCGATTTTGCTGAAATTTGGGACAGTGAGTTGTGTTAGGCCCTTCGACATCCTCCGTCAATTTGGCCCAGATCGGTTCAGATTTGGATATAGCTGCCATATAGACCGATCTTCCGATTTAGGGTCCTAGGCCCATAAAAGCCACATTTATTATCCAATTTTGCTGAAATTTGGGGCAGTGAGTTGTCTTAGGCCCTTCGACATCTTCCGTCAATATGGCTAAGATCGGTTCAGATTTGGATATAGCTGCCATATAGACCGATCCGCCGATTTAGGGTCTTAGGCCAATAAAAGCCACATTTATTATCCGATTTTGCTGAAATTTGGGACAGTGAGTTGTGTTAGGCCCTTCGACATCCTCCGTCAATTTGGCCCAGATCGGTTCAGATTTGGATATAGCTGCCATATAGACCGATCTTCCGATTTAGGGTCCTAGGCCCATAAAAGCCACATTTATTATCCAATTTTGCTGAAATTTGGGGCAGTGAGTTGTCTTAGGCCCTTTAACATCCTCCGTCAATTTGGCTCAGATCGGTCCAGATTTGGATATAGCTGCCATATTGACCGATCCTCCGATGTCGGCGAAATTTGGGACGGTGAGTTAAGTTAAGCCCCTTGACATACTTCTGCATTATCGAACAGATCGGTCCAGATTTGGATATATCTGCCATATAGACCGATCTCTCGGTTTTAGGTTTTGGGGCCATAAAAAGTGCGTTTATTGTCCGATGTTGCCGAAATTGTGGACAAAGGGTTAAGTTAAGCCCTCCACATATTTCTGCTATGGGTTTTGCACCGGATTTTGACGAAAGGTGGTTTACATATATACCCGAGGTGGTGGGTATCCAAAGTTCGGCCCGGCCGAACTTAACGCCTTTTTACTTGTTTTATTTTATTTTATTTTACCACCACTATAGCATAGGGGCTATATTCATTTAGTCATTCCGTTTGTAACACATCGAAATATCAATTTCCGACCCTACAAGGTATATACATATGTTTCCGTTCGTCGTAAAATTCTAAGACGATTTAACGATGTTCGTGTCTGTGCGTCCGTCTGTTGTAATCACTCTACAACTTTTAAAAATTGAGATATTGAGCTGAAATTCGGCACAGATACGTCATTTTGCTGCACGAAGGTTAAGTTCTTAAACAATCCAAATCGGAACATATTTGGATATAGCTGCTATAAAGACCGATCTGCCGATAAATTTTATAAAGCCCACAAAAGCGTTATTTATTAACCGATTTTGTTATTACCCGATGTCATTTTAATTTTAAACAGTGAGTTGTTTTAAACCTCTTGCTATTCGATCGAAGTATGGTTCAGATCGGACTATATTTAGATATAGCTGCCATATAGACCGATCTACTGTTCATTTCATTACATTCTATTTCATTATGTATTTTTTATACCCTCCACCATAGGATGGTGGGTATACTAATTTCGTCATTCTGTTTGTAACTACTCGAAATATTCGTCTGAGACCCCATAAAGTATATATATTCTTGACCGTCGTGACATTTGATGTCGATCTAGCCATTTCCGTCCGTCTGTCCGTCCGTCCGTCTATCCGTCCGCCCGTCCGTCTGTCGAAAGCACGCTAACTTCCGAAGGAGTAAAGCTAGCCGCTTGAAATTTTGCACAAATACTTCTTATTAGTGTAGGTCTATTGGTATTGTAAATGGGCCATATCGGTCCATGTTTTGATACAGCTGCCATATAAACCGATCTTGGGTCTTGACTTCTTGAGCCTCTAGAGTGAGCAATTCTTAGCCGCTTGGGATAAAATTTTGCACGACGTGTTTTGTTATGATATCCAACAACTGTGCTGAGTATGGTTCAAATCGGTTCATAACCTGATATAGCTGCCATATAAACCGATCTTGGGTCTTGACTTCTTGAGCCTCTAGAGTGCGCAAGTCTTAGCCGATTTGGATAAAATTTTGCACGACGTGTTTTGTTATGATATCCAACAACTGTGCTGAGTATGGTTCGAATCGGTTCATAACCTGATATAGCTGTCATATATAAACAGATCTGGGGACTTGACTTATTGAGCTTCTAAAGGGCGCAATTCCTATCTGATTTGGCTGCAATTTTACATGACGTTTTTTATTTTTTCTTTCAACAACTGTGTCAAATAACGTTTAAATCGGTTCATAAGCTGATATAGCTGCCATATAAATCGATCAGGGATCTTGACTTCTTGAGCCTCTAGAGGTCGCAATTATTATCCGTTTTGCCTGAAATTTTGTACGACGGATCCTCTCATGACTATCAACATACGTGTTTATTATGGTCTGAATCGGTCTATAGCCCGATACAGCTCCCATATAAATCCATCTCTCTATTTTACTTCTTGAGCCCCCAAAGGGCGCAATTCTGATTCGAATTGGCTATCATTTTACACAGGTCTCCAACATATAATTTAATTGTGGTCCAAATCGGACCCTATCTTGATATCGCTCTCATAGCAGATCAAATCTTTTCTTATATCCTTTTTTGTCTAAGAAGAGATGCCGGGAAAAGAACTCGACAAATGCGATCCATGGTGGAGGGTATATAAGATTCGGCCCGGCCGAACTTAGCACGCTTTTACTTGTTTTAAATCAAATCAAATTGCCATATTAAATGTATATTACATGCCGTGGCGATAGTTCTAACTACTTAACCATGTAAAACTTTTGAACAAAAAAGTGTTGCCCAGCAGCACGTCGTTTGGTTTTGTCTATCGATGAGCTAAAAATGGTTGCAATCTTAATGTTAAGGTTCGCAACTCCTCTTATCAAGTTGAACGTCATAATTTTTGGGGTATGGCGGCCTACATTTATTTGTGTCCCAACACATTAATTAAACCACACAGTGTCCTGTTAGGTCATTATGATTGATTGAATGTTTTGTTGTGAGGTGGTCCACTAGATATATGAGCAGAATTATGATACCAGATTCGCAATCCACAACCTTATACCTTTAATTTAACCCTATATCGTCATGATTGGTGTATACAGCCGTTTGGTGGAGGGCGTCTATATGAGGGTTGTGCGCCACAACCCTTCTGTCTCATCATTTGATCTCCCATTGTTTTAATTGGTCAAATGATCTATTTGAGGCGATTTTTGGAGGTCAAGCGCCACCTAAATTCTTGGACACAAAATTTAATATTATATTCGTAATCTTCTCCCAAATGCATTTTATTTGAGTTACGGACCGAATCTTATATACACCTACACCGTGGATCGCATCTGTCAAATTCTGTTCCCGTTATCTCTTTTTAGACAAACAAAGGATAAAAGAAAATAATTGCTATGCTATTGGAGCTATATCAAGTTATAGTCCGATTCCCTTTAGGGGCTTAAGAAGTCAAATATGGAGATCGGTTTATATGTGAGCTGTATCAGGTTATATTTGACACGTATGTTGAAGAGCATGGGAGAAGCCGTTGTACAAAATTTTAGCCAAATTGGATAATAATTGCGACCTCTAGAGACTCAAAAAGGACTCAGGATCCCAAAATCGGTTCATAACCTGATATAGCTGCCATATAAACCGATCTTGGGTCTTGGCTTCTTGAGCCTCTAGAGTGCGCAATTCTTATCCGATTGGAATGAAATTTTGCACGACGTGTTTTGTTATGATATCCAACAACTGTGCTGAGTATGGTTCAAATCGGGTCATAACCTGATATAGCTATCATATAAACCGATCTGGGATCTTGACTTCTTGAACCTCTAGAGGTCGCAATTATTATCCGATTTGCCTGAAATTTGTACGACGGATCCTCTCATGACCATCAACATACGTGTTTATTATGGTCTGAATCGGTCTATAGCCTGATACAACTCCCATATAAATCGTTCTCTCTATTTTACTTCTTGAGCCCATAAAGGGCGCAATTCTTATTCGAATTGGCTGACATTCCCGAAATTGTGGGTAGCCAAAGTTCGGCCCGTCCGAACTTATCTCCTTTTGAGATATTTTTGGTTTTGAAATTTGTTTAATCTTCAAATTTCTTCAGCTGAAAAGAAAACAGAATGCAAAAGTTTGTTTTTACTGATTGTAAATACATTTCGTTTACGGATGACGGACATTCTGTAATAATTTGTATATGCATTCATAAGCTAAAATGAAACAGCTGACACGTTTTCCTACTTTTACGGTATGTTTGCGAGAACATAACCTGACCTCAAATACTAATATTTGTGAAAACAGTTGCAGCTTTTAATTTTAGTTGTTAAACAAAGAAAAAAGGCATTGCAAAAATTATAAGATTTGAACCTCTATATGCACTAAACTTCTTGATATATTTTAACCGAATTTAACACTAACAGTTGCGGCTTCCAGGGGCTCAAGATCTCAACACATCCAAATCTGAACTGATATGGCCCATTTGCAACCTCCAAAGACCCGCACCAATAAAAAGTGTCCGTACAAAATTTTAAGCGGATATCTTTATTCGTTTGACCGTTATCGCTATTTCGAGAGACAGCGGCCATGGCTTCATCGACTTAGAATGTCAAGTCGTACGTACATTAGGTAAGGTTAGGTTTAAGTGGCAGTCTGCCATCAGACTCACTACGACGATTTCGTCGAAGTGAGGAAGATGCCTTCTAGTTCCTACCGTTGATCGCTTTAAAAAGCCCAATACCTTGCGAATTATCACATCCGCTAAATCAGACAGGTTCTTAAAGAAATGAGAACCTTAAGTGGAACTTCTTCTAACTTCTAGTTGAGGACACATACACAGAAGGTGTTCTATAGTCTCTTCTTATTCGATGTCCTCACAGCTTCTGCAAAAGTTGTTGCTGGCAACCTTCAGTCTGTC
Organism: Stomoxys calcitrans; assembly: GCF_963082655.1. Classification (NCBI taxonomy): domain Eukaryota; kingdom Metazoa; phylum Arthropoda; class Insecta; order Diptera; family Muscidae; genus Stomoxys; species Stomoxys calcitrans. The sequence continues at coordinate 79,706,514 of NC_081552.1, read as the reverse complement.
AGCATGTTTTCCGATTAGACAGTGACCTGTCATGACGGACACATTGACAGAGAGTCTGTTCTAGCCAATGACAGCAAAACAGTAGATCTCTTTGTGACCATCTACAATTCGTTGTCCTTCGGACCTGTTCCTAAAAACTTAGCTTACATATAGCTAGAGGCATACCCACAGATTCCAGTATCCCTGGAATGTCTAAGGTAGTTCCTAGTCTCGCAAGCTCGTCTGCTTTAGAATTCTCTGGGATATCTCTGTGGCCCGGCATTCTGAACAGGTGAATTTTGAACTGTTCAGCCATCTCGTTGACAGATCTGCGACAGTCGAGGGCGGTTTTTGTGTTCAGAAATACGTTCTGCAAGGATTTAATGGCTTGCTGTCTGAGAAGATATTTATGCCAATCGTCGTAATGACATTATATCTTAGCCATTACACCACTTCCATAATTGAAAGGATCTCCCCTTGATACACACTGCAGTGGTCGGGTAACCTCTTCGATATGACCAGTTCTAGATGTTTAGAGTACACCCCAAAGATCACCTGGTCGTTTAGTTTGGAACCATCCGTACAGAAGTCTATAAAACTTCTATTACCAGGGATATCGTAGTTCCAATCTGTTCTATCAGGATAGGTGGTACAGTAATTTTGTCAAAAAGCGGCTCAGGTAGGGTGTAATCCACACTGCTTGGAAGATCGGATATTATATCAATGTTAACACAGTGCCCTTAGCCGCCATATGACTAATGAGAAAGCTCAGTTAACCTCATTGCAGTGGTCGCTGCAATTTGGGTAGCCACAATGTCCAGAGGCATAAGATGTAGCATTTAATTCAGTGCATCAGATGGTATCGTCCTCAGTGCGGCTGTGATGCACAAACAAGCCATCCTTTGGTTCCGGTTAAGTATTGAGCAGTAGGTGGATTTATGAAGCGCCGTCCACCTGACCCCAAAACCATATAGCATTATAGATCTGACAACTGCATTATATGCCCAATGCATGACACGCGGTCTAAGTCCCAAACTTTGCCAATGGCTCTCTTGCAGGTGTATAGGCCAAAAGTTGCCTTTCTTACCCTTTCCAAAATGTTGAATTCAAAGTTCAATTTCCTGTCCAGCAAAACTATCCCCTGACTTCAATTGCCACGTCATCAGCATACTCGACTACTTTAACACATTTTTCTTCCAGAGACAAAAATATATTGTTAATGGCTATATTCCAAAGTAGAGGAGGCAGTACACCTCCTTGAGGCGTACCTCTGCTGACCCATCTTTTTAGATCCACAGATCCCAAGCCTGCCGTAATGCATCTTTTAGTAAGTAAGTTATTAATAAACTTTCTTACGGTATAGTTGATGCCTAGAAACTCCAACTCCTTAATGATTGATGTCGGTTTTACATCATTGTCAAGAAATGCCACCATTGTATATTCCTTGACAGCGATGGAGCCCTTTATGTAGCCGACTAGGTAATGGAAGGCTGTTTCTGTGGATTTGCCTTTACTTTTGCAGTAAGATATGTTTCTATCAACCTCTCAAGAGTCTTCACCATAAAGGATGACAGGCTAATAGGAAGAAAATCTTTCGCCTTCATGAGGTAGAATTTTCCTGCTTTCGGAATGAAGATGACCTTCGTGGACCTCCAACCCATAGGTATACATGACATTCTGATACAATCAGAGCATGTCTACCTATGCCAGGGAACCTGTCTATCAGACACAGCTTGTAATTCAACCTGTGATGTATCATCTCGGCCTGGCGACTTAAAGGAGTCAAAACTTCTTATCGCCCAAAGGATTTTCGGCTCAGACACAATTTCCCTAATGGCCTCCGACGAATCAGTGACAACCTCTTCTGGTGACACGTTGTTCATTGGAGAATTTCCCGGGAAATGTGTATCAAAGAGTTGTTCTAGTGTTTCCTCACTAGACATTGCCCACACATTTTCTGACTTCTGAATATACCCCACCGTAATAGGTCTCGAGGACAGAATCTTCCTTTGCCTAGAGGCCTCAGATGTATCCTCCACGGAGCCGCAGAATTCTACCCAGGATTTTTTCTGAGCCTTTCCAAGCTCGCCCTTATATTTTCTTAGCTCAGACTTAAAGATGTCCCAATCGTGTGGTGATCTTGTGGCTTTTGCTCTGTTGAAGCAGCTCTGGGGTCCACCATGGCGGTCGCTGTTTGCCCCTTGGCTTGGCACTAGGGCATGCTGACACAAGCGAGTCATTCAGGGACTTCGTGATCCGTTTGACCACTATGTCTATATCCTCCGTATTTTCCACTATCTTTTCTAGTCTAGAAGGGATAGACGTGCAGAGTTTGTGCCGAAATTTATCCCAAATCGCCATTCTTCTGTTTAGCCGAGTATTTTCTCTAAGACTGAAACTAATATAACGATGATCAGAGAAGCTGGCTACTATTAAATTTTTAGTGCTTAGCAACGGAAGAAGAAAAATATTTAGACTACTCCTTGCAAGAATACAGCCTCTGTATCTCTTATTCCCCGTAACCTTAAGAAATTTAAATCCAGGAATTCCCAGTCCAACTTTGTGACCCACCAACTTTCAGTCTCCTGCTATCCGTCAGACATTAGCGAAGTGGTCGATAGTTCCTCAGGCAAGTGTTCAGCAACAACTACTGAGTCGTCTCCTGATTATCCAACCCCACCGCTTCTATAGACCTTTAGTTTCAACTTGTTGAAACCCCTCAGACTTGTTGAGGTCTGCGAGATAGCCAGGGTTTAGTACGAATAATATATGTCTCCGGTCACAATCAGCCTCATCCAATCTACCAATCTTCCAGTCGGTGGTTGAAAGATTGGGATTACATTCTCTTAGTCTTCCAAGTATCGCTTCAGGATCTGAGAGAATCTTTGGTATCCAAGCATGCGCCATTGGTCGGGAAGGAATATCTTTCTTCTTGTCTAAATCTAGTGTTGCTCCTGGCCAGATCTCACCAATCTTTTTTAGCGCACAACGCTACATTTCAATTGAGCATTGATCGCCGAAGGCATTTAGCCTGTATCGGCCTCGACACCAGACTGCATCGTTACAAACTGGAGAAGACCCAGAAAATTCCGCAAGGACATCGGAGTATTCTGATGACAGTTCATTGACTATCCCACTCCAATGATTCCTAGGTATGCAGCCCTGTTCTTCTCCCTTGTCGACACACGTCATAACCAAACTGTCCCTAGCGGCATTAGCAAAGGCTCTTGGACCCATCTTACTGTTGTTCGCCCTAGTTCTTTTAGGCATGGGACGCCCTCCGCAGCCTTTTGGCTGACTGCAGTTTCCGAATCTAGACGTGTAGCCTGTGCAGCGAATTCCCAGCCCAATTTAGGAAGTCTCTTTCCCAATTAGTGAGAGTCTTAGGATCATTTGCTCTAAGCCTCTCACTAATTCTGAGAGCGATGCGTTTTCTATTATTCGCATTGGTTTGCCGGGGAAGAATGATGGCCTAGGCAAATTATAGGCAAAATATATACCAACGACTAGATTACGCGCCTTTGTTTGTACCTCAAAAACATTAAGCTCTCTTATACGGTTGTGAGTTTTCCTATCTCAACTTATTGTTCACTAGCAAATTTAAAATTTTTATATTGTATTCAGAACAAGCTATTTTATTTTTTTTTTTTTTTTTGTTGCCGTATTAAGAAACTTGAATTAGAATTTGTTTTGAATTATTAAAATGCCAAAATTTAAAAATGTTACAAAAAAAAACAAAAACAACCTTACTAATCAACGATGTTCACAGAACATTCATTTAGCTTAGTAATTGAAATAGACCATGGCCTAAGTGGCCTTCGTCCTGTCCATTCGTTTCATAGAAACAAAAATAAAAGAAAAACAAGTAAAAGTGTGCTAAGTTCGGCCGGGCCGAATCTTTTATACCCTCCACCATGGATCGCATTTTTCGAGTTCTTTTCCCGCCATATATATATAAGAAAAGATTTGCTCTGCTATTAGAGCGACATCGATATATGGTCCGGTTTGGACCACAATTAAATTATATTTTGGAGACGTGTGTAAAATGTCAGCCAATTCGAATAAGAATTGCGCCCTTTGGGGGCTCAAGAAGTAAAATAGAGAGATCGATTTACATGGGAGCTGTATCGGGCTATAGACCGATTCAAACCATAAATAAACAAACACGTATGTTGATGGTCAAGAGAGGATCCGTCGTACAAAATTTCAGGCAAATCGGGTAATAATTGCGACCTCTAGAGGCTCAAGAAGTCAAGATCCCAGATCGGTTTATATGGCAGCTATATCAGGTTATGAACCGATTTAAACCTTATTTTACACAGTTGTTGAAAGTTAAAACAAAATACATCATGCAAAATTTCAGCCAAATCGGATGGGAATTGCGCCCTCTAGAGGCTCAAGAAGTCAAGACCCAAGATCGGTTTATATTGCAGCTATATCAAAACATGGACCGATATGGCCCATTTACAATACCAACCGACCTACACTAATAGGAAGTATTTGTGCAAAATTGTAAGCTGCTAGCTTTACTCCTTCGGAAGTTAGCGTGATTTCGACACACAGACGGACGGACATGGTTAGATCGACATAAAATGTCGCGACGATCAAGAATATGTATATATATGGGGTCTCAGACGAATATATCGCGTAGTTACAAACAGAATGACGAAATTAGTATACCCCCCATCCTATGGTGGGGGGTATAAAAAAGAAACTAAAATGAAAACGAATAAAATAAAGTTTAACTTGATTATGCAAAATAAGTAAACGAAACATAGCCCTACAGCTGAGAGACAACCAAACGAACCAACGAAAGAATGGCTGAGTGAATGAAAGAGTGACCGAACGACTAACTGAATGAATGCAAGGACATTGTGGGTTGGTTTTCAAATTCAAATACCAACAAAAAAAAGGAAATAAATCATACATGAGAATCGAGTATAGTTTAAAATCCCTGGCAAATAAAACCAGTCAAGAACAAGCATAGCATTTGGCAATGATCTAACTTTGTATGTATGAATGTGTGTTGATGCTGTTATTCGTAAATAAATGTCATACATTTTAAGAGACAGTAAACATCAAATCATACGTCATGTACAAACACACCTATGTAATATGATAAATAAATAAAAGTGAAATGTCATGGACTTATGGTTGAATTGCATCTCTGTTCGCGTTCTTTTTACTCAATTGTTTGGGTTATGTACAGTTGAAATGCCTTCGATATTAGTAGAAGCTGTATTAGGGACGGTGGGTAGTTATAAGAGAATAAAGTAAAAGCGGCCAAAACACTTTCTGAATAACTATGTACATGTGTCGTTGCCAAATTTAGGAGATTCGAAGAAATCTCATAGTGTATCTATCCAGGTTCGCGTTTCTTCTGCAGGTAGATAAAAATATTAAAATGGTATTGTCATTATAGAAAGTCATTTCTTAATTTCTTAAACCGGTGGTACTAACAACTAACTGAAAACAAAACACTACATGCGACATCAAATGTCAATTAGGGTTTAAATCGGTCTATAATCTGATATAGCTCCCATATAAACCGATCTTCCGATTTGACTTCTTGAGTCCTTACAATCCGCTGAAATTATGCTCTTTAACTAAATTTATTTTCTATAAATTTTTAGCAGAATCCATAATGGTGGGTTCCCAAGATTCGGCCCGGCCGAACTTAGCACGCTTTTACTTGTTTTACTTCCTTTCTTTTTGTATTCTTATTTTGTTGATTCGTTTCAAAATCTTTCAAAATTTTTGTCATAGTGTCATACCACTGTTACACTGTCATTTTAACCATTATCAGCGCTAAAATCGAAACAAAAACAAAAACAAGTAAAAGCGTGCTAAGTTCGGCCGGGCCGAATCTTATATACCCTCCACCATGGATCGCATTTGTCGAGTTCTTTTCCCGGCATCTCTTCTTAGGCAAAAAAGGATATAAGAAAAGATTTGCTCTGCTATTAGAGCGATGTCAAGATATGGTCCGGTTTGGACCACAATTAATTCATATGTTGGGGACCTGTGTAAAATGTCAGCCAATTCCAATAAGAATTGCGCCCTTTGGGGGCTCAGGAAGTAAAATAGAGAGATCGATTTATATGGGAACTGTATCGGGCTATAGACCGATTCAAACCATAATAAACACGTATGTTGATGATCATGGAAGGATCCGTCGCACAAAATTTCAGGCATATCGGATAATAATTGCGACCTCTAAAGGCTCAAGAAGTCAAGATCCCAGATCGGTTTATATGACAGCTATATCAGGTTATGAACCGATTTGAACCTTATTTAACGCAGTAGTTAAAGTCTAGAAGCTCAAGAAGTCAAGTCCCCAGATCTGATTATATGTCAGCTATATCAAGTTATGAACCGATTTGAACCATGCCTGGCACAGTTGTTGGATATCATAACAAAACACGTCGTGCAAAATTTCATTCCAATCGGATAAGAATTGCGCACTGTAGTGGCTCAAGAAGACAAGACCCAAGATCGGTTTATATGGCAGCTGTATCAAAACATGGACCGATATGGCCCATTTACAACACCAACCGACCTACACTAATAAGAAGTATTTGTGCAAAATTTCAAGCGGGTAGCTTTACTCCTTCGGAATTTAGCGTACTTTCGACAGACAGACGGACGGACATGGCTAGATCGAAATAAAATGTCACGACGATCAAGAATATATATACTGTATGGGGTCTCAGACGAATATTTCGAGTAGATACAAACAGAATGACGAAATTAGTATACCCCCCATCCTATGGCGGAGGGTATAAAAAACAAAGAACTAGCACAAAATACAAGCAAATGGCCCATCAATCTTTCAAATCTTAAATATCTTTGATGTGGTTTAGTCTATGCTCCATGAAGTGCTCACCCTAAGACAACATTTGCTTAGTTTCTTTGTCCCCAACCATACGCCATGCCAAATGATTTGACTGCCAGACCTTTTGAACAAAAATCGATGCTTTCGTTTTTATGCCCTCCACCATAGGATGGGGGGTATACTAATTTCGTCATTCTGTTTGAAACTACTTGAAATATTCGTCTGAGACCCCATAAGGTATATATATTCTTGATCGTCGCTACATTTTATGTCGATCTAGCCATGTCCGTCCGTCCGTCTGTCTGTCGAATCACGCTGACTTTCGAAGGAGTTAAGCTAGCCGCTTGAAATTTTGCACAAATACTTCTTATTAATGTAGGTCAGTTGGTATTGTAAATGGGCCATATCGGTCCATGTATTGATATAGCTGCCATATAAACCGATTTTTGGTCTTGACTTTTTGAGCCTCTAGAGTGCGCAATTCTTATCCGATTGGAATGAAATTTTGCACGACGTGTTTTGTTATGATTTCCAACAACTGTGACAAGTATGGTTTAAATCGGTTTATAACCTGTTATAGCTGTCATATAAACAAATCTGGGGACTTGACTTCTTGAGCTTCTAGAGGGCGCAATTCCTATCTGATATGGCTGAAATTTTGCATGACGTATTTTATTCTTACTTTCAACAACTGTGTCAAATAAGGTTCAAATCGGTTCAGAACCTGATATAGCTATCATATAAACCGATCTGGGATCTTGACTTCTTGAGCCTCTAGAGGTCGTAATTATTAACCGATTTGCCTGAAATTTTGTACGACGGATCCTCTCATGACCATCAACATACGTGTTTATTATGGTCTGAATAGGTGTATAGCCCGATACAGCTCCCATAAAAATCGATCTTTCTATTTTACTTCTTTAGCCCCCAAAGGGCGCAATTCTTATTCGAATTGGCTGACATTTTACACAGGTCTCCAACATATAATTTAATTGTGGTCCAAACCGGACCATATCTTGATATCGGTCTAATAGCAGAGCAAATCTTTTTTATATCCTTTTTTGCCTAAGAAGAGATGCCGGGAAAAGAAATCGACAAATTCGATCCATGGTGGAGGGTATATAAGATTCGGCCCGGCCGAACTTATCACGCTTTTACTTGTTCAAGCTATTTTCCATTTTCAAAATGTGTGCAGCATAAGTGTGTGCGAATGTTCGCTTTTTTACTTTTTTCCATTGTATTACAGGCAACACGTACCATTTAAAATGGGCAGAACATGTTCATATATATTTTTAGTTTAGGATGAAGGTTTCTTCACGAACACTGGCAGACGTAGACAGACAGGCATTGAGAAATAAAACAAGTAAAAGCGTGCTAAGTTCGGCCGGGCCGAATCTTATATACCCTCCACCATGGATAGCATATGTCGAGTTCTTTTCCCGGCATCTCTTCTTAGGCAAAACAAGTAAAAGCGTGCTAAGTTCGCCCTGGCCGAATCTTATATACCCTCCACCATCGATCGCATTTGTCGAGTTCTTTTCCCGGCATCTCTTCTTAGGCAAAAAAGGATATAAGAAAAGAGTTGCTCTGCTATTAAAACGATATCAAGATATGGTCCGGTTTGGACCACAATTAAATTATATGTTGGAGACCTGTGTAAAATGTCAGCCAATTCGAATAAGAATTGCGCCCTTTGGGGGCTAAAGAAGTAAAATAGAAAGATCGATTTTTATGGGAGCTGTATCGGGCTATACACCTATTCAGACCATAATAAACACGTATGTTGATGGTCATGAGAGGATCCGTCGTACAAAATTTCAGGCATATCGGGTAATAATTGCGACTTCAAGGGGTCAAGAAGTCAAGATCCCAGATCGGTTTATATGGCAGCTATATCAGGTTATGAACCGATTTGAACCTTATTTGACACAGTTGTTGAAAGTAAAAATAAAATACGTCATGCAAAATTTCAGCCAAATCGAATAGGAATTGCGCCCTCTAGAAGCTCAAGAAGTCAAATCCCCAGATCTGTTTATATCACAGCTATATCAGGTTAAGGACCGATTTCAACCATACTTGGCACAGTTTTTGGATATTATAACAAAACACGTCGTGCAAAATTTCATTCCAATCGGATAAGAATTGCGTACTTTAGAGGCTCAAGAAGTCAAGACCCAAGATCGGTTTATATGGCAGCTATATCAGGTTATGGACCGATTTGAACCTTATTTGACACAGTTGTTGAAAGTAAAAATAAAATACGTCATGCAAAATTTCAGCCAAATCGGATAGGAATTGCGCCCTCTAGAAGCTCAAGAAGTCAAATCGCCAGATCTGTTTATATGACAGCTATAACAGGTTATAAACCGATTTAAACCATACTTGTCACAGTTGTTGGAAATCATAACAAAACACGTCGTGCAAAATTTCATTCCAATCGGATAAGAATTGCGCACTCTAGAGGCTCAAGAAGCCAAGACCCAAGATCGGTTTATATGGCAGCTATATCAGGTTATGAACCGATTTTGGGATCCTGAGTCCTTTTTGAGTCTCTAGAGGTCGCAATTATTATCCGATTTGGCTAAAATTTTGTACAACGTCTTCTCCCATGCTCTTCAACATACGTGTCAAATATAACCTGATACAGCTCACATATAAACCGATCTCCATATTTGACTTCTTAAGCCCCTAAAGGGAATCGGACTAAAATGAAAATGAATCGGACTTAAATGAAAGGTATTCAAAAGTAGAGTACGAATTTCATATTAAATATTTAGTCCAAGTAATTGGTGGGAAGGCCCCAACCCCAAAACCCCCCAAATAGGTTTATTCGACGATAATGACAATATGGGGCTCGAATGAAAAGTATTCGGGAGTAGATTACAAATATGGTCAGGAAGGAGGTATAGGTTATATAATTTGTTGATGTTGGAAGGGGGCGGACCTTCCCCAGTTACCACAAAAACGCCACCGAAAATCAAAAGTGGACCGATAGGACAATATGGGTATCAAAAGAAATATATTGGAGAGTAGAATACGAATGTGGTATAAAAGGTATCCATAGGGCGCCCACCCCCAAAATTTTCTCCAAATAGACATACTGGACGTGTATATCAATATAGGACTCAAATGAAAGGTATTCGGGAGTAGACTACGAATATGACATAAAAAACGAGGTCCAAGTCATTGACGGTCGCCTTACCCCCAGTAAACTCCTCAAATGGGAATATTTTTCAATCATAGCTTGAAGAAACTCAAATGAAAGGCATTTGACATTAAACTTCGTGTCAAAGAATCTACGTGGTGCTTTACCTCCTAAGATCGCCTCCAATAGGTTATTTGACCTATTAAAACAATGGGAAATCAAGTGATCGATTTCTTGAGTTGAGTACTCAAAGCGAGTAGGACTAACATTGAAATTAGCGCCATCTGTCAGTCTTCAATTGAATGTACTTGATCCAATTGGATTTAGTTGATCCAATTAAAACCAGCGATAATTTGGAGAAGCCAACACGAACAGAGAGAGGGCAGAGTGGTAGAAATTAATCATCAAGCATTTATCTTTGTTATGACAACCTATCGGTCCTTTGAATAAAGGAAAATAAAATATAGGAATTCCGTTGCGGTTGTTTGCGGTTTTATTTTTTAACTTTTCCTCCCAAGACGGTGTTTAAGGTTGTTTAATTGCCAATCTTTGCTATAGAAAAACTGATATAAATACAAAAAAATTTCTATGGGGAAAAAAATGTAGAAAAATTTTATTAGTTTATATATTGTCAAAATATAAAGTAAGAATAAGAAACATATTTTCCACGTGGTATCTTTCCCCTTACACTATTTTTCAAAAATGACTGATCTCAGAGATGGGTTGGGCGACTTAAGCGAAATTTTGTTCACACACTTACAGCGACCTAAAAACAAACAAGTAAAAGCGTGCTAAGTTCGGCCGGGCCGAATTTTGTATACCCTCTACCATGGATTGCATTTGTCAAGTTCTTCTTAGGCAAAACAGGATATAAGAAATGATTTGCTCTGCTATTAGAGCGATATCAAGATATGGTCCGGTTTGGACCACAATTACATTATATGTTGGGGACCTGTGTAAAACGTCAGCCAATTCGAATAAGAATTGCGCCCTTTGGGGGCTCAAGAAGTAAAATAGAGAGATCGATTTATATGGGAGCTGTATCAGGCTATAGACCGATTCAAACCATAATAAACACGTATATTGATGGCCATTAGAGGATATGTCGTACAAAATTTCAGGCAAATCGGATAATAATTGCGACCTCTATAGACTCAAGATATCAAGAACCCAGATCGGTTAATATGGCAGCTATATCAGGTTCTATACCGATTTGAACCTTATTTGACACAGTTGTTGGAAGTAAGAATAAAATACGTCTTGCAAAATTTCAGCCAAATCGGATAGGAATTGCGCCCTCTAGAAGCTCAAGAAATCAAGTTACCAGACCTGTTTACATGACAGCTATATCAGTTTAAAATCCAATTTGAACACAGTTGTTGGATATCATAACAAAATACTTTGCGCAAAAATTCATTCAAATCGGATAAGAATTGCGCCCTCTAGAGGCTCAAGAAGTCAAGACCCAAGATCGGTTTATATGACAGCTATATCAGGTTATGGACCGATTTGAACCATTCTTGGCACAGTTGTTGGATATCATAACAAAACACGTCGTGCTAAATTTCAGTCGGACCCCCAAATCGGACCAGAATTGCTCCCTCTAAAGACTCAAGAATTCGAAACCCAAGATCGGTTTATATTGCAGCTGTATCAAAACATGGACCAATGTGGCCCATTTACAATCCCAACCGACCTACACTAATGAAAAGTATTTTTTGCAAAATTTCAAGGGGCTAGCTCTACTCCTTTTGACAGACAGACGGACGGACGGACAGACGGATGGACGGACAGACGGACGGACGGACATGGCTAGATCAACATAAAATGTCACGACGATCAAGAATATATATACTTTATGGGGTCTCAGACGAATGTTTCGAGTAGTTACAAAAAGGCCGTACCAGCACCAGCAAACAGAACTTTTTTACTGACCGTGCCATATAGGGCTCAGATAAAATAAGAGAGTGAAGGTGCAGCAGAGCGGGCCCTGTCCAGCTAGTCTTATATATAACAAATAAAAGCGTGCTAAGTTCGGCTGGTCCGAATCTTATATACCCTCCACTATGGATCGCATTTGTTGAGTTATTTCCCCGGCATCTCTTCTAAGGCAAAAAAGGATATAAAAAACGATTTGCTCTGCTATTGGACCACAATTAAATTATATGTTGGAGACCTGTGTAAAATGTCAGCCAATTCGAATAAGAATTGCGCCCTTTGGGGGCTCAAGAAGTACAATAGAGAGATCGATTTATATGGGAGCTGTATCGGGCTATAGCCGGACCCTCCCCCTTACACAAATTTTCAGAAGCGCCAGATCTCGGAGATGGGTGGTGTGATTTAAGCGAAATTTTGTGTGCCCTCTTATTGTAACCTTCAAAAAAATTTGGTATCCAAATTTAGGATGGGGTACTTAGGTGGCCGCTTTTGAGAGTAAAGCACGAATCTGATATCAATATTCGGGAAAGTTTATGGGCCACCCCAACCCCATAAGTCCACGCAAATAGGACGTATTTGCTGACCATTGCAATATGGGTCTCAAATAAGAGATGTTTTAGAGAAGAACAAGAATCCGATACATATTTTCAATGCCAACTCACTGGGAGGCCGCCCCGTCCCTCAAAACAGCCCCCAAAACGGTAATTTTTCTCTACTATGGAAATATGGGGCTCAAATGAAAGGTAATTGGGAGTAGACTACGAATGTTATATCAGCATTCGGGACCACCTGTTTAACCGACGTCCCACCCGCAAATAGGACGTATTTGCTCACCATGACAATTTGGGTCTTAAAGAGTGGAGCTCGATATTGATAGTTTTTAGGGCCCATGCCCCAAACCGGACATATTTACTGACTTTTGCAGTAAAGGGTTTAAATATAAGGTATTTGAGATTAGTTAGCGTATTTGATATCCAATTTTGAGGCCAATGGCAATATGGGGTTCAAATAAATGATATTTAATAGCAGAGCAAGAAACGGATATATTTTCAGAGCTATGTGTTTGGGCGACAACTTCACTTCCCTAAATCGGACATATTTACCGACCATGTCAATGTGGGGCTCAAATGAAAGGTATTAGGGAGTAGAGCACGAAATTGACACCCACTTTCGGGACCAATTTTCTGGATGTCTACTCTTTCCCTAAATCAGTAATAATTTACTGACCGACGCAATATGGCGCTCAAATAAAGGTATTTGGGAGTATAATACAAATCTGATATTCAAAAGTGGGACCATGTATTTGGGGCACCGCCACTTACCCCAATACACCTCTCAAATAGTTAAAATTTACCGACCATGGTAATATGTGGATCAAATGAAAGGTATTTGTGATTTAAAAACGAATATAATAAACAATTTTGAGGCCAAGTGTTTGGGGGACACCTCAACCCATAAACCAGAGGCAATATGGGGTTTAGAAAATGGTTTTTTAAGGCAGAGCACGATGATAACATTTTTCAGGGCTAAGTGTCTGGGGGACCACCTCACCCCACAAAACATCCCTAAATTGGACATACATATCTACCGATCTTGGTAATTTTAAAGGCATTTGGGAGTAGGTCATGAAATTCATACCCACTTTTTTTATACCCTCCACCATAGGATGGGGGCATACTAATTTCATCATTCTGTTTGTAACGCATCGAAATATGTGTCTGAGACCCCATAAAGTATATATATATTCTTGATCGTAATGTCATTTTAAGTCGATCTAGCCATGTCCGTCCGTCCGTCTGTCTGTCGAATCACGCTGACTTTCGAAGGAGTAAAGCTAGCCGCTTGAAATTTTGCAAAAATACTTTTGATTAGTGTAAGTTGGTTGCGTTTGTAAATGGACCAAATCGGTCCATGTTTTGATATAGCGGCTATATAAACAGATCATGGGTCTTGACTTCTTGAGCCTTTGGAGGGCGCAATTCTCTTTCGATTTGACTGAAATTTTGCACTTAGTGTTTTGGTATCACTTTAAACAAATATGTTAAGTATGATTTAAATCGGTTCATAATTTGGTATAGCTGTCATATAAACCGATCTTGGATCTTGACTTCTTGGATGAGGTGTTTTGTTATGATTTCCAATAACTTTGTCTAGTTTGGCGTAAATCGGTATAGAACCTGATATAGCTGCCCTATAAACCGATCTGGGATCTTGACTTCTTGAGCCTTAAGAGGGCGCAATTCTTATCCGATTTGGATGTAATTATGTACAATGGTTTTTCTCGCTAGACCTTCAACATACGTGGGTAATATAGTCTGAATCGATCAATAGCTTGATACAGCTCTCATATAAATCTATCTTCCGATTCTGCTTCCTGATTTTGCTTCTTGCACAGGGTACGATTCTTATCCGAATGAACTGAAATAGGGTTGCCCAAAAAGTAATTGCGGATTTTTCATATAGTCGGCGTTGACAATTTTTTTCACAGCTTGTGACTCTGTAATTGCATTCTTTCTTCTGTCAGTTATCAGCTGTTACTTTTAGCTTGCTTTAGAAAAAAAGTGTAAAAAAGTATATTTGATTAAAGTTCATTTTAAGTTTTATTAAAAATGCATTTAATTTCTCTTATAAAATCCGCAATTACTTTTTGGGCAACCCAATATTATACAATGACTTCTACAATATTCGGCATTCATTTATGGTCCGGATCGGACCATATCTTATTCGATATTCTTTGTTTGCCTAAAAAGAGATACCGCGCATAGAACTCGACAAATGCGATACATGGTGGAGGGTATATAAGATTCGGCCCGGCCAAACTTAGCACGCTCTTACTTGTTTTTTATTAATTAATTGTATACATTAATTTCAGGAATAAGATAGTGCCTCAGCGCCGGTAGGCATTGAAGAGGCAAGTTGGCTTAACTGTTACTATAATATAATGAAAATTAGATATATATATACTAAAGAAGTATGCTATTTTAATTTAGCGTAGAAAGTGATTCAACATATACCAGAAGCAATTTATCATTTAAGATGGTTTATAACATATTTTCAAAACTTGTTAAAATATGCTCTCTCAGTAATTTCTTAAAAATGGAAAGACTGTTACAAGGTTTTTTTCCTTGGGGCAAATTATTGAAATCAAAAACCGCATTAATTTTGTTTTTGATCGGTTTAGCAATAGTTTGTTAATATTCATATATTCAAAAATTAACGCAACATCCCTTTCTATATAACACTTTACGGAAGCTTCGAATTTCTATGGGTAAAATACCAGTTAACTGTTAATTATTAAGATCATTTATATATATAAGGAATAATAAGGGGTCTATGACACTACCTTGAGGTACCCCATGTTTCACTAGAGCCAATTCACTTCTCTCGCCTTGCAGAAATTGCCTTCTATTACGTAAATAGGTCGCAAACAATTCTAATTGCTGTTCACCAACACCATAATAGTTAAGCTTTTCTAAAAATATTTTGTGGTCAATCAAGTCAAATGCCTTTGAAAAATCGAAAAAATGCCTACGACACCAATATAGCCTTTATTCAATAAACTACATATGTGATTTTGAACATTAATCAGAGCTTCTTTATTTCCACATCCTTTCCTGAACCCAAACTGATTTTACACTTAAAAGCTCGTTGGTTTCAAAATAGGCAGATATTTGACGTTCCATAATTCTTTCAATGATGTTATTAACTACTGGCAATACTGATATTGGACGAAAGTTTGATATATCACTGGAAAATTTTTCTTTTGGTATTGGGATAACTTTATGAATGTTTAAAACATCTGGGTATATTTTGGTATCTAACACATTATTAAAAATCTCAACTAGGTGCGCAGCAATACTTTTACGGCACATCTTTACCACTTGCGAGGAAACTTTATGGTGTCAACAACTTTTATTTGTCTCCAGATTCGATATCTCTAACATAAATTCTTCAAGAGAGGTTGGAACCAATTCGAACAAACAGGGATAGCAATGCAAAGTTGCTAAAGAATTGCAGGTGCCAATTTGTTGAACTTCGATTCCCAACTTTAAATCTTGAATTAATTTCAAAAAAATGTTGGTTTATTACTTCCGATTTATCATGGTCATCAAATATGACCTTACCAGCACTGTTCTCTACATTTACTTCAGCCCTAGAATTTCTGCTTAAGGTTTCATTTAAAAATCTCCAAGTTCGTTTGGAATCATTTTAAAAAGCCGTTAAATTACTAACATAGTAATT
Organism: Stomoxys calcitrans; assembly: GCF_963082655.1. Lineage (NCBI taxonomy): Eukaryota > Metazoa > Arthropoda > Insecta > Diptera > Muscidae > Stomoxys > Stomoxys calcitrans. Next base: position 79,690,375 of record NC_081552.1, on the reverse strand, counting down.
ATTCATAGAGTTTTTGTTGACACTCCGAATAACCTTTCTTATTCGCTTAAGTTGAAACTTAACATTTCCATCATTAGGATTTCTCCTCCTTGGTTTCAAAAGCTTAATTTTATATTCGACCCGGGCCGGAAAAGCACGATACCAAATTCGTGCTTTTCTCCCAAAGTCCTTTCATTTGAGCCCCATATTGCTATGGTCGTAACTTTGTCCCCTTTGGAGGATCTTTTTGGTTAAGGCTGCCAACCAAACACTTAGTCCCATATTTGGATATCAGATTTATATTCAACGTTAAAATACCTTTTATTTAAGCCCCATATTCACATGGTCAGTAAATAAGTCCTGTTTTGGGGGGTGTTTTGGAAAAGGGGTGGATCCCCAGAAACGTGGTCCCACATTTGGATGTCAGATTCGTATTCTACTCGCAGCTACCTTTCATTTGAGTCCCATATTGCCGTGGTCGGTAAATATGTCCGATTTAAGGGTGTTTTGGGGTTTGGGGTGGTCCCCCTAACACTTGGTCCGACAATTAGATATCAGATACGTTTTCTTATCCAAAATACCTTCCATTTGAGCCCCATATTGTCGTGATTGGTCTAAATATATGTTTGGTAGGTTTTAGGGTGGGGCAGCTCCCCTAGGTACCCTATCCGAAATGTGGATAACAAATTTTTATTTTTAGAGTACTATATGAGAGCACACAAAATTTCTCTTAAATCGCACCACCTATCTCCGAGATCTGGCGTTTCTGAAAATTAGGGTAAGGGGGAGGGTAATTTTATCTCTAAGCTGTTTACGACGATTTTTATACCCTCCACCATAAGATGGGGGGTATACTAATTTCGTCATTCTGTTTGTAACTACTCAAAATATTCGTCTGAGACCCCATAAAGTATATATATTCTTGATCGTCGTAACATTTTATGTCGATCTAGCCATGTCCGTCCGTCTGTCCGTCCGTCTGTCTGTCGAAAGCACGCTAACTTCCGAAGGAGTAAAACTAGCCGCTTGAAATTTTGCACAAATACTTCTTATTAGTGTAGATCGGTTGGTATTGTAAATGGGCCATATCGGTCCATGTTTTGATATAGCTGTCATATAAACCGATCTTGGGTCTTGACTTCTTGAGCCTCTGGAGGGCGCAATTCTTATCCGATTTGAATGAATTTTGGCACGACGTGTTTTGTTATGATATCCAACAACTGTGCCAAGTATGGTTCAAATCGGTCTATAACCTGATATAGCTGCCATATAAACCGATCTTGGGTCTTGAATTCTTGAGCCTCTAGAGTGTGCAATTCTTGTCCGATTGGAATGAAATTTTGCACGACATGTTTTTGTATAATATCCAACAACTGTGCCGAGTATGTTTCAAATCGGTTCATAACCTGATATAGCTGCCACATAAATCGATCTTGGGTCTTGACTTCTAGAGCGTCTAGAGTGCGCAATTCTTATCCGATTGGAATGAAATTTCGCACGACGTGTTTTGTCATGATATTCAACAACTGTGCCAAGTATGGTTCAAATCGGTCTATAACCTGATATAGCTGTCATATAAACCGATCTTGGGTCTTGACTTCTTGAGCCTCTAGAGGTCGCAATTATTATCCGATTTGCCTGAAATTTTGTACGACGGATTCTCTCATGACCATCAACATACGTGTTTATTATGGTCTGAATCGGTCTATAGCCCGATACAGCTCCCATAAAAATCGATCTCTTTATTTTACTTCTTAAGCCCCCAAAGGGCGCAATTCTTATTCGAATTGGCTGACATATTACACAGGTCTCCAACATATAATTTAATTGTGGTCCAAACCGGACCATATCTTGATATCGCTCTAATAGCAGAGCAAATCTTTTCTTATATCCTGTTTTGCCGAAGAAGGGATGCCGGGAAAAGAACTCGACAAATGCGATCCATGGTGGAGGGTATATAAGATTCGGCCCGGCCGAACTTAGCACGCTTTTACTTGTTAACAGTAGTAGAGTTTTCTATAAAAGATTTAATATGGTTCAACAAACTTTCTGTATCGACAGAGGGATTTAGGTGTGAGATATTGAACTAAGACTGGCTTCAACGGAAGATTGTACCAATTCAAAATTGGAAATCGGGATTTGAGATTGAACGGAATCCTGTACTTGTATACTGGCATCAATCGAACAAAATATTATATTGTGATCACTTAATTTACATTCGATCGAAAAAATTCCTAGAGGTTTTCTGACATTGGTGTGGTCATGATCGAGACTAGCATAACTCTGAGGTCGCGTTACCATAGTGTGACCATTCCATAAATCATAGTTCTGCAACGTGTTAAGAACATCATCAAATACAATGCCTGGAGTATCTATATTCGCGTCACCAATAAGAATAACAGAATTTCTACCACGGCGGTTTAATACTCTATCCAAAACAGCAAAAAATGACTGGTTGCATTTAAGGGATTTATAATAGGATATAATTGTAAACGGTTTCCCTTGGATATTCAAATCTTGCAGTTTTAAAACGATAATATCTATGAAATTTTTGCTTTCACATTCTGCACTTAGAACTTGCAAGTGGTCCCTAACAAATACAGAAGTGCCACCATATCCATCAGATCAACAACAATGTATTACTTTGTAACCGGGAATATTATAAATTTGCGTAACATTGGCATTGAACCTGGTTTCTTGAACAGCAATAACCGCCGGTAAGTTATGAAAATTTGCAACAAGAGCCCGAAATTTATTAAATTTTACTATAGAAGAAATGCTTCTGACATTCACAGATATAAATTAAAATTGCTTTTATTTAAATGACTTAAAGTTTCATCAAATGAATTTAAATTTGAAAAATAACAATTATTCATCATTGGAAAATAGAACAAGTAAAATCGTGCTAAGTTCGGCCGGGCCGAATCTTATATACCCTCCACCATCGATCGCATTTGTCGAGTTCTTTTCCCGGCATCTCTTCTTAGGCAAAAAAGGATATAAGAAAAGAGTTGCTCTGCTATTAAAACGATATCAAGATATGGTCCGGTTCGGACCACAATTAAATTATATGTTGGAGACCTGTGTAAAATTTCAGCCAATTCGTATAAGAATTGCGCCCATTGGGGCTCACGAAGTAAAATAGAGAGAACGATTTATATGGGATCTGTATCGGGCTATAGACCGATTCAGACCATAATAAACACGTTTGTTGATGGTCATGAGAGGATCCGTCGTACAAAATTTCAGGCATATCGGGTAATAATTGCGACTTCAAGGGGTCAAGAAGTCAAGATCCCAGATCGGTTTATATGGCAGCTATATCAGGTTATGAACCGATTTGAACCTTATTTGACACAGTTGTTGAAAGTAAAAATAAAATACGTCATGCAAAATTTCAGCCAAATCGGATAGGAATTGCGCCCTCTAGAAGCTCAAGAAGTCAAATCCCCAGATCTGTTTATATCACAGCTATATCAGGTTAAGGACCGATTTCAACCATACTTGGCACAGTTGTTGGATATCATAACGAAATACTTCGTGCAAAAATTCATTCAAATCGGATAAGAATTACGCCCTCTAGAGGCTCAAGAAGTCAAGACCCAAGATCGGTTTATATGGCAGCTATATCAGGTTATGGACCGATTTAAACCATACTTGGCATAGTTGTTGGATATCATAACAAAAGACGTCGTGCGAAATTCCATTCCATTCGGATAAGAATTGCGCCCCCTTGAGGCTCAAGAAGTCAAGACCCAAGATCGGTTTATATGGCAGCTATATCAGGTTATGAACCGATTTGAACCATACTTGGCACAGTTGTTGGATATAATAACAAAACACGTCGTGCAAAATTTCATTCCAATCGGATAAGAATTGCGCACTCTAGAGGCTCAAGAACTCAAGACCCAAGATCGGTTTATATGGCAGCTATATCAGGTTATAGACCGATTTAAACCATACTTGGCACAGTTGTTGGATATCATAACAAAACACGTCGTGCAAAATTTCATTCTGATCGGATAAGAATTGCGCACGCTAGAGGCTCAAGAAGTCAAGACCCAACATCGGTTTATATGGCAGCTATATCAGGTTATGGACCGATTTGAACTATACTTGGCACAGTTATTGGATATCATAACAAAACACGTCGTGCAAAATTTCATTCCAATCGGATAAGAATTGCGCACTCTAGAGGCTCAAGAAGTCAAGACCCAAGGTCGGTTTATATGGCAGCTATACCAAAACATGGACCGATATGGCCCATTTACAATACCAACCGACCTACACTAATAAGAAGTATTTGTGCAAAATTTCAAGCGGCTAGCTTTACTCCTTCGGAAGTTAGCGTGCTTTCGACAGACAGACGGACGGACGGACGGACAGACGGACAGACATGGCTAGATCGACATAAAATGTCACGACGATCAAGAATATATATACTTTATGGGGTCTCAGACGAATATTTCGAGTAGTTACAAACAGAATGACGAAATTAGTATACCCCCATCTTATGGTGGAGGGTATAAAAAGGATATAAGAAAAGATTTGCTCTGCTATTAGAGCGATATTAAGATATGGTCCGGTTTGGACCACAATTAAATTATATGTTGGAGACCTGTGTAAAATGTCAGCCAATTCGAATAAGAATTGCGCCCTTTGGGGGCTCAAGAAGTAAAATAGAGAGATCGATTTATATGGGAGCTGTATCAGACTATAAACCGATTCAGACCATAATAAACATAATAATTAATGGTAATGAGAGAATCCGTCGTGCAAAATTTCAGGCAAATCGGATAATAATTGCGACCTCTAGAGGCTCAAGAAGTCAAGATCCCAGATCTGTTTATATGGCAGCTATATCAGGTTATGAACCGATTTGAACCATATTTGGCACAGTTGTTGGATATCATAACAAAATACTACGTGCCAAAATTCATTCAAATTGGATAAGAATTGCGCCCTCTAGAGACTCAAGAAGTCAAGACCCAAGATAGGTTTATATGACAGCTATATCAGGTTATGGACCGATTTGAACCATACTTGGCACAGTTGTTGGATATCGTAACAAAACACGTCGTGCAAAATTTCATTCCAATCGAATAAGAATTGCGCACTCTAGAGGCTCAAGAAGTCAAGACCCAAGATCGGTTTATATGGCAGCTATATCAGGTTATGGACCGATTTGAACCATACTTGGCACAGTTGTTGGATGTCATAACAAAACACGTCGTGCAAAATTTCATCCCATTCGGATAAGAATTGCGCACCCTAGAGGCTCAAGAAGTCAAGACCCCAGATCGGTTTATATGGCAGCTATATCAAAACATGGACCGATATAGCCCATTTACAATACCAACCGACCTACACTAATAAGAAGTATTTGTGCAAAATTTCAAGCGGCTAGCTTTACTCCTTCGGAAGTTAGCGTGCTTTCGACAGACAGACGGACGGACGGACTGACGGACGGACGGACAGACGGACGGACATGGCTAGATCGACTTAAAATTTCACGACGATCAAGAATATATATACTTTATGGGGTCTCAGACGAATATTTCGAGTAGTTACAATCAGAATGACGAAATTAGTATACCCCCCATCTTATGGTGGAGGGTATAAAAACACCCGGCATCTCTTCTTAGGCAAAACAAGTAAAAGCGTGCTAAGTTCGGCCGGGCCGAATCTTATATACCCTCCACCATGGATAGCATATGTCGAGTTCTTTTCCCGGCATCTCTTCTTAGGCAAAACAAGTAAAAAGGCGTTAAGTTCGGCCGGGCCGAACTTTGGATACCCACCACCTCGGGAATATATGTAAACCACCTTCCATCAAAATTCGGTGGAAATTTCATACCTTATGTCCCATATCAGTTATATCAAAATATGTTCCGATTTGGACCAAATACTAAAAGTACACTAGCTATATCTAAAAATAAACCGATCTGAACCATATACGACACGCATGTCGAAAAGCCTAACATAAGTCACTGTGTCAAATTTCAGTGAAATCGGATTATAAATGCGCCTTTTATGGGGCCAAGACCTTAAATCGCGATATCGGTCTATATGGCAGCTATATTCAAATCTGGACCGATCTGGGCAAAATTGAAGAAGGACTTCGAAGAGCCTCACCAAACTCATTGTCTCAAATTTCAGCGACATCGGACAATAAATGCGTCTTTTATGGCCCCAAAACCTAAAACGTAGATATCGGTCAATATGGCAGCTATATCCAAATCTGGACCGATCTAAGCCAAATTCACGGAGGATGTCAAAGGGCCTAACACAACTCACTGTACCAAATTTCAGCAAAATCGGATAATAAATGTGGCTTTTATGGGCCTAAGACCCTAAATTGGCATATCGGTCTATATGGCAGCTATATCCAAATCTGAACCGATCTAAGCCAAATTCACGGAGGATGTCAAAGGGCCTAACACAACTCACTGTACCAAATTTCAGCAAAATCGGATAATAAATGTGGCTTTTATGGGCCTAAGACCCTAAATTGGCATATCGGTCTATATGGCAGCTATATCCAAATCTGAACCGATCTGAGCCAAACTCACGGAGGATGTCGAAGGGCCTAACACAACTCACTGTCCAAAATTTCAGCAAAAGCGGATTATAAATGTGGCTTTTATGGGCCTAAGACCCTAAATTGGCATATCGGTCTATATGGCAGCTATATCCAAATCTGGACCGATCTGAGCCAAATTCACGGAGGATGTGGAAGGACCTAACACAACTCACTGTCCAAAATTTCAGCAAAATCGGATTATAAATGTGGCTTTTATGGGCCTAAGACCCTAAATCGGCCGACCGGTCTATATGGGGGCTATATCAAGATATAGTCCGATATAGCCCATCTTCGAACTTAACCTGCTTATGGACAAAAAAAGAATCTGTGCAAAGTTTCAGCTCAATATCTCTATTTTTAAAGGCTGTAGCGTGATTTCAACAGACAGACGGACAGACGGACGGACATGTCTAGATCGTATTAGATTTTTACGCTGATCAAGAATATATATACTTTATAGGGTCGGAAATGGATATTTCGATGTGTTGCAAACGGAATGACAAAATGAATATACCCCCATCCTTCGGTGGTGGGTATAAAAAGGATATAAGAAAAGATTTGCTCTGCTATTAGAGCGATATTAAGATATGGTCCGGTTTGGACCACAATTAAATTATATGTTGGAGACCTGTGTAAAATGTCAGCCAATTCGAATAAGAATTGCGCCCTTTGTGGGCTCAAGAAGTAAAATAGAGAGATCGATTTATATGGGAGCTATATCAGACTATAAACCGATTCAGACCATAATAAACATAATAATTAATGGTAATGAGAGAATCCGTCGTGCAAAATTTCAGGCAAATCGGATAATAATTGCGACCTCTAGAGGCTCAAGAAGTCAAGATCCCAGATCTGTTTATATGGCAGCTATATCAGGTTATGAACCGATTTGAACCATATTTGGCACAGTTGTTGAATATCATAACAAAATACTACGTGCCAAAATTCATTCAAATTGGATAAGAATTGCGCCCTCTAGAGACTCAAAAAGTCAAGACCCAAGATAGGTTTATATGACAGCTATATAAGGTTATGGACCGATTTGAACCATACTTGGCACAGTTGTTGAATATCGTAACAAAACACGTCGTGCAAAATTTCATTCCAATCGAATAAGAATTGCGCACTCTAGAGGCTCAAGAAGTCAAGACCCAAGATCGGTTTATATGGCAGCTATATCAGGTTATGGACCGATTTGAACCATACTTGGCACAGTTGTTGGATGTCATAACAAAACACGTCATGCAAAATTTCATTCCATTCGGATAAGAATTGCGCACCCTAGAGGCTCAAGAAGTCAAGACCCCAGATCGGTTTATATGGCAGCTATATCAAAACATGGACCGATATAGCCCATTTACAATACCAACCGACCTACACTAATAAGAAGTATTTGTGCAAAATTTCAAGCGGCTAGCTTTACTACTTCGGAAGTTAGCTTGCTTTCGACAGACAGACGGACGGACGGACGGACGGACAGACGGACGGACATGGCTAGATCGACATAAAATTTCACGACGATCAAGAATATATATACTTTATGGGGTCTCAGACGAATATTTCGAGTAGTTACAATCAGAATGACGAAATTAGTATACCCCCATCTTATGGTGGAGGGTATAATTAAAATAAACAAGTAAAAGCGTGCTAAGTTCGGCCGGGCCAATTCTTATATACCCTCCACCATGGATCGCCTTTGTCGAGTTCCTTTTCCGGCATCTCTTCTTAGGCAAAAAAGGATAAAAAAGATTTGCTCTGCTATTAGAGCGATATCAAGATATGGTCCTGTTCGGACCACAATTGAATTATATGTTGGAGACCTGTGTAAAATGTCAGCCAATTCGAATAAGAATTGCGCCCTTTGGGGGCTCAAGAAGTAAAATAAAGAGATCGATTTATATGGGAGCTGTATCGGCTATAGACCGATTCAGACCATAATAAACGTATGGTGATGGTCATGAGAGGACCCGTCGTACAAATCTACAAAATTCAGGCAAATCGGATAATTATTGCGACCTTTAGGGGCTCAAGAAGTCAAGATCCCAGATCGGTTTATATGGCAGCTATATCAGGTTATTAACCGATTTGAACCATACCAAGAAGTCAAGACCCAAGATCGGTTTATATGGCAGCTATATCAAAACATGGACCGATATAGCCCATTTACAATACCAACCGACCTACACTAATAAGAAGTATTTGTGCAAAATTTCAAGCGGCTAGCTTTACTCCTTCGGAAGTTAGCGTGCTTTCGACAGACAGACGGACGGACAGACGGACGCACATGGCTAGATCGACATAAAATTTCACGACGATCAAGAATATATATACTTTATGGGGTCTCAGACGAATATTTCGAGTAGTTACAATCAGAATGACGAAATTAGTATACCCCCCATCTTATGGTGGAGGGTATAAAAACACCAAAGCAACTCGGAGATGGACTGGCGGGGATGACAGACAGATTGAGGTAGTCTTTTGAGAAAAAATAAGTAAAAATGTACTAGGTTCTGCCGGATTGAATTTTACATATTTTTTCAAGTTCTTTTCCCAGTATCTTTTTAGATGCAAACAAAGGATAATGGATAAAAATTGCCATTTTATTCTAGCTATATCAGGTTATGGACCGAGTCCACACCAATCTTTGTTTGGTTGTTGGAGACCACTTTAGAAGTCATTGAGCAAAATGTCAGCCAAGTCGAATAAGAATTGCTCCTTCTAGTCCCTCTAGGGGCTCAAGAAGTAAAATCGAGAGATCCGTTTACATGAGAGTTATATCAGGTTATGGACGCACTCAGACAATATTTAACACGTATATTGAAGATCATAGAAGAAGCCGACTCCTTCCCTTTGTCGCCTAACTCCATTATGGTTTTGTGCGGCGATCTACTGTATTCGTTATGCTTTAAATAAAACAAACAAGTAAAAAGGCGTTAAGTTCGGCCGGGCCGAACTTTGGATACCCACCACCTTGGATATATATGTTAACCACCTTTCCTCAAAATCCGGTGCAAAATTCATACCTTATGCCCCATAGCAGCTATGTTCCGATTTGGAATTTATTGTTCAATTGTATATAACAAAATATTGGTCTTTTTAGTAGTTATATTTAAAAATAAACCGATCTGAACTATATACCACACGGATGTCGAAAAGCATAACATAAGTCAGCGTGTCAAATTTCAGTGCAATCGGATTAAAAATGCGCCTTTTATGGGGCCAAGACTTTAAATCGAGAGATCGGTTTCTATGGCAGCTATATGCAAATCAAGATCGATCTAGACCAACTTGCAGAAATGAGTGGAGGGGCTTAACTTAACTCTTTGTCCCGAATTTCGGCAACATCGGACAATAAATGCGCTTTTTATGGCCCCAAAACCTAAAACCGAGAGATCGGTCTATATGGCAGCTATATCCAAATCTGAACCAATCTGAGCCGTATTGACGGAGGACGTCGAAGGGCCTAAGACAACTCACTGTCGCAAATTTCAGCAAAATCGAGTAATAAATGTAGCTTTTATGGACCTATGACCCTAAATCGGAGGATCGGTTTATATGGCAGCTATATCCAAATCTGAACCGATCTGAACCAAATTAACGCAGGATGCTGAAAAGCCTAACACAACTCACTGTCCCAAATTTCAGCAAAATCGGATAATTGATGTGGCCTTTATTGGCCTAAGACCCTAAATCGGAGGATCGGTCTATATGGGGGCTATATGAAGATATAGTCCGATATAGCCCATCTTCGAACTTAACCTGCTTATGAATAAAAAAAGAACCTGTGCACAATTTCAGCTCAATATCTCTATTTTTGAAGACTGCAGCGTGATTTCAACAGACAGACGGACAGACGGACGGACATGTCTAGATCGTCTTTTTGCGCTGATCAAGAATATATTTACTTTATAGGGTCGGAAATGGATATTTCGATGTGTTGCAAACGGAATGAAAAAATGAATATACCCCCATCCGTCGGTGGTGGGTATAAAAATTACTTATGGGAGTTTGTTTTTGCACATTTAAATACCTACTTTGGGATGTCAATTTCTTTCTCGCGTAAATGTTAATTAACAATGTATGTGCCTTAAATATTCTTGTTGTTTTTTTTTTTTTTGTACCGGGCAGTGTGTTGCTCTAATGATTTTCGTCATTTGACATACCTGAGTTTTTGGACTTGAGGCGAAATTTTAAAAATGTTTACTTTCTGAGTTTAACATCCGCACTTTACGGAGCTCCTCAATATACTGAGTGCTATTTGCCCAGTTAAAATAAAAAGAAACAAGTAAAAGCGTGCTAAGTTCGGCCGGGCCGAATCTTATATACCCTCCACCATGGATCGCATTTGTCGAGTTCTTTTCCCGGCATCTCTTCTTAGGCAAATAAGGATATAAGAAAAGATTTGTTCTGCTATTGGAACGATATCAAGATATGGTCCGGTTCGGACGACAATTAAATTATATGTTGGAGACCTGTGTAAAATTTCAGCCAATTCGAATAAGAATTGCGCCCATTGGGGGCTCAAGAAGTAAAATAGAGAGAACGATTTATATGGGAGCTGTATCGGGCAATAGACCGATTCAGACCATAATAAACACGTATGTTGATGATCATGGGAGGATCCGTCGCACAAAATTTCAGGCATATCAGATAATAATTGCGACCTCTAGAGGCTCAAGAAGTCAAGATCAAAGATCGGTTTATATGGCACCTACATCAGGATATAAACCGATTTGAACCTTATTTGACACAGTTGTTGAAAGTAAAAATAAAATAAGTCTTGCAAAATTTCAGCCAAATCGGATAGAAATTGGGCCCTCTAGAAGCTCAAGAAGTCAAATCCCCAGATCTGTTTATATGACAGCTATATCAGGTTATGGACCGATTTGAACCATACTTGGCACAGTTGTTGGATATCATAACAAAACAGGTCGTGCAAAATTTCATTTCAATCGGATAAGAATTGCGCACTCTAGAGGCTCAAGAAGTCAAGACCCAAGATCGGTTTATATGGCAGCTATATCAGGTTATGGACCGATTTGAAACATACTTGGCATAGTTCTTGGATATCATAACAAAACACGTCGTGAAAATTTCATTCTAATCGGATAAGAATTGCGCACTCTAAAGGTTCAAGAAGTCCATACCCAATATCGGTTTATATGGCAGCTATATCAAAACATGGACCGATATGGCCCATTTGCAATACCAACCGACCTACACTAATAAGAAGTATTTGTGCAAAATTTCAAGTGGCTAGCTTTACTCCTTCGGAAGTTAACGTGCTTTCGACAGACAGAGGGACGGACGGACGGACAGACGGACGGACAGACGGACGGACATGGCTAGATCGACATAAAATGTTGCAACGATCAAGAATATATATACTTTATAGGGTCTCAGACGATTATTTCGAGTAGTTACAAACAGAATGACGAAATTAGTATACCCCCCATCTTATGGTGGAGGGTATAAAAATATTGTGTGTGAGAATTTGTCTATACCATTGACGAGCACACAATTGTATTTATTTGCAAGCCCATCGGCCTGCTTGGGATATCTTGTACACGTACAACGTAATGTGACACTGTTCTATACGCTCAAATACTCAATCTTTTCTCTAGTAGGAGAGACATAAAAGAATAATTATTGGAAGCAGTTTTGCAATAAAAAAGTTTTTTGTTTCACAACAAAGGAAAGGTCCTTAACCGAGGACGAAGCTGCTAAAGGGTTTACAATAAACAAAGTTACTTAAATTCAATACTGCTTCGTTTATGGCTAACGTTTGATTTGTTGAAGCGAAACGTTACTCGGTTACAATAAAAGAAAAATGTTGTGATAAAATTGTAGCTATATCAGGTCTTATACTGATTTAGGCCATATTTGTTAAAGGTCTTAGGAGAAGTCGTTGTACAAAATGACAACGAAATCGGATAATTGCGTATTCTAACAGTTCAAATCAGTTTATATGGTAGCTATATCAGATTATGAATCGATTCGGACCATACTGAGCATAGTTGTTGGAGATCAAAACAAAACATTTGGTGCAAAATTTCAGCCAAATCCGATAATAATTTCGTCCTCTAGCGGTGCAAGAAGTCAAGATCCAAGATTGGTTTATATAGCAGCTATACCAGGTTATGAACCTAGTTTGACCATACTAAGCACAGTTGTTGGAAGTCATAACAAAACATTTCATTAAAAAATTGGAGCCAAACCTGTTAAAAATTGAGTCCTCTGCATGCTCAAAAAATTAAGATCCGAGATCGGCTTATATGGTAGTTATATCAAATCATGGACCGATAAGGCCCATTATACACAGATAGAATATAATTTTGAGACAACAACTTTTGTCGGAAAAACGACGACAAAGTTTGTTAATTTTCCTGCAATAATTTATTTGGAATCTCAGCGGCCGAAAGTAAAAATTTTCTGTTGAAAGCCACTCTTTGCAAGCCAACATATTACAACAACAATATGTCCATAAGCAAGACAAAAAACCATTTAACCAGCCATCACATGTGCTTTGATTTATTCATTTGCTTTGACAGTACAGGATTATAAATTCAATATACAATATATCCGCTGAAAATAAGGAACAAAATGTGTGAATAGCATAAAAACGAGTAGAATACGAATTAAAACGTGTTAAGTTCAACCGGGCCGAATTTTGCATACCCGCCACCTAGGGTATATATGTAAACCATCTATTTAGTAGCTATATCTAAACCGATCTGAACCATATAAGACGCTGATGTCGAAAAGCCTAACATAAGTCACTATGTAATATGTCAGTGAAATCGGATTATAAATGCGCCTTTATGGGGCCAATCGATGGAATGGTCTATATGGCAATATCCAAATCTGGACTGATTTCGGCAAGTTGCAGAAAAATTTCGATGAGCTTAACACAACTGACTGTCCCAAATTTCGGCGAAATCGGACAATAAATGCGCTCTTTTATGGCCCCAAAACCTTAAACCGAGAGTTCGGTCTATATGGCAGCTACATCCAAATCTGAACCGATCTGAGCCAAATTGAAGAAGAATGTCGGAGGGCCTAGCACAACTCACTGTCCCAAATTTAGGCAAAATCGGATAATAAGCGTGGCTTTTATGGACCTAAGATCATAAATCGGCGGATCGGTCTATATGTCAGCTATATCCAAATCTGAACCGATCTGGGCCAAATTACCGAAGGATGTCGAAGGGCCTAAAACATTTCACTGTCCCATATTTCAGCAAAATCGGATAGTCAATGTGGCCTTAATGGGCCCCTGACCCTTAATCGGTGGATCGGTCTATATAGGGGCTATATCAAGATATAGTCCGATATAGCCCATCTTCGAACTTAACCTGCTTATGGACAAGGAAAGAATTTGTGCAAAGTTTACAGCTCAATATCTCTATTTTTAAAGACTGTAGCGTGAAACGGACGGACATGGCTAGATCTTCTTAGCTTTTTACACTGATCAAGAATTTATATACTTTACTAGCTGACGCGGGCCCGCTCCGCTGTGGCTACTTTTACTTTATATGGAACAAAATTTTCCTAGAAATATTTATTTTCGTCAATTAAAGAGCTTTTAGTGAAATACCATGCTACGAAAATAGTATATCGCTTGACTAACAGTTTAACAATATAAGCACCTTTATCTGAATCCCATATGATCTTTATTGGTCTACGAATTTAAGTTTGGATGTAAGATGTACTCCATTCTTAAAATACTTCATTTCAGCCCGATATTTTCATGATATTCGTTTTAGGGGTGTTTTCGGGGGTGAGATTGTCCCCCAGACACTTGGCCCTGAAAAATATCAGCATCGTGCTCTTCTTTCAAATACCATTTATTTTAACCCCATATTGCCATTGGTTTAGGGGAGTTTATAGCATGAGGCGTCCTTCAAACACATGGCCACAAAATAGGTTATCAAATTTGTTTTCTAATCTCAAATACCTTTCATTTGAGCCACATATTGGCATGCTTGAAAAATGTTTACCTTTTGGGGGGTGTTTTGGGGAAGGGGTGATGCCCTAAATACATGGTCCTACATTTGGATATCAAATTCGTATTCAACTCCCAAATACTTATATTTGAGCCTCATATTGCGATGGTTAGTAAAAAATTACTGTTTGTGGGGTATTTTGGGAAAGGAGTAGACCCCAGAAAATTGGTACCGAAAGTGGGTATGAATTCTTCCTCTACCCCCAATACCTTTCATTTAAGCTCCACATTGACATCGTCGGTAAATATGAGCGATTTAGGGGTGTTTTGGCGATTGGGTTGGTCCCCTAACACTATGTCCGGAATATATCAGCAACGTGTTCTATTCTCAAATATCTATATATCATTTATTTGAACTCCATTTTGCCATTGGTCTCAAAATTGGATATCAAATTTGTTTTCTAATCTCATTTAAACTCCTTATTGCAAAAGTCAGCAAATATGTCCGGTTTGGGTTATTGGCCCTAAAAACTATAAATATTTAGTTCCACTCTCCTTCAGACCCAAATTGTCTTGGTGAGCAAATATTGATATTGTTAAATAAAATTGTTATGGTATTGGGATGTCCCCTACACAGTTGGTCCCTAATGTTTATATCAGATAAGTGGTCTACTCCCAAATACCTTTAATTTGAGCCCCATATTTCCATAGTCGGCAAACGTGACGGACTTGGGGTGTGTTTTGGGGGATGGGTGGCCACTCAGTGAGTTGGCCTTGGAAATATATATCGGATTCGTGTTCCACTCTAAAAACCCTCTTATTTAAGCCTCATATTGCAAAAGTCAGAAAATACTTACTATTTGGGTGGTGTTGTGGGGGCGGGGTGGCCCCATAGACACTTTTCCCAAATATTGATATCAGATTCGTTTTTTACTCACAAAGACCTTTCATTTGAGCTCCATATGGTTATGGTCGTAAATTTGTCCCCTTTGGGGGATGTTTTTGGGGAGAGGCGGCCCACAAATACTTGGTCCCAATTTGGATATCAGATTCGTATTCTACATACAAATACCTTTTACTTAAGCCCCATATTCCCATGGCCAGTAAATAAATCCTGTTTGGGGGTGTTTTGGGGAAAGGGTGGACCCCCAGAAACGTGGTCCCACATTTGGATATCAGATTCGTATTCTACTCGCAAATACCTTTCATTTGAGTCCCATATTGTCATGGTCGGTAAATATGTCCGATTTAGGGGTGTTTTGGGGCTTGGGGCGGCCCCCCTACGTACCCCATCCGAAATTTGGATACCAAAGTTTCTTTTTTTTTGGTGCTCCTATATGAGAGCACACACAATTTTGCTTAAATCGCACCACCCATCTCCGAGATCTGGCGTTTCCAAAAATTAGGGTAAGGGGAGGGTCCGCCCCCCTTCAGATATCAAAAAATTTAGTACCCTATTTTCACCACGGGGTCATTATGCACCATCTGTGAAAATTTCAAGAAAATCGGTTCAGCCGTTTCTGAGTCTATAAGGAACACACAAACATACATACAAACAAACAAACAAGTAAAAGCGTGATAAGTTCGGCCGGGCCGAATCTTATATACACTCCACCAAGGAGCGCATTTGTCGAGTTCTTTTCCCGACATCTCTTCTTAGGCAAAAATGATATAAGAAAAGATTTGCTCTGCTATTAGAGCGATATCAAGATATGATGCGGTTTAGACCACAATTAAATTATATGTTTTAGACCTGTGTACAATGTCAGCCAATTCGAATAAGAATTGCGCCCTTTGGGGGTTCAAGAAGTAAAATAGAGAGATTGATGTATATGGAAGCTGTATCGGGTTATCGACCGATTCAGACCATAATAAACACGTATGTTCATGGTCATGAGAGGATCCATCGTACAAAATTTCAGGCAAATCGGATAATAATTGCGGCCTCAAGAGGCTCAAGAAGTCAGGATCCCAGATCGATTTATATGGCAGATATATCAGGTTATAAACCGAATTGAATCATACTTAGCACAGTTGTTGGATATCATAACAAAACACGTCGTGCAAAATTTCAGTCAAATCGGATGAGAATTGCGCTCTCTAGAGGCTCAAGAAGTTAAGACTCAAGATCGGTTTATATGGCAGCTATACCAGGTTACGAACCGATTTGAACCATACTTAGCGCAGTTGTTAGAAGTGATACTAAAACACTATTTCCAAATTTCAGTCAAATCGGATGAGAATTGCGCACTCTAGAGGCTCAAGAAGTCAAGACCCAAGATCGGTTTATATGGCAGCTATATCAAAACATGGACCGATATGGCCCATTTACAATACCAAACGACCTACACTAATAAAAAGTTTTTGTGCAAAATTTCAAGTGGCTACATTTACTCCTTCGGAAGTTAGCGTGCTTCGACAGACAGATGGACGGACGGACGGACATGGCTAGATCGACATAAAATGTCGCGTCGAACAAGAATATATATACTTTATGGGGTCTCAGACGAATATTTCGAGTAGTTACAAACAGAATGACGAAATTAGTATACCCCCATCCTATGGTGGAAGTTATAACAAACAAATCTACAAACAAACACAAATTGGTTTTTATATATAAGATTTGAACCACATATTGCCATTGGCCTCAAAATTTGCTATCAAATTCGTTTTCTAATCTTATTTAAACTCCTTATTGCAAAAGTCAGGGGTTTGGGGTATTGGCCCTAAAAACTATAATTATTTAATTCCACTCTTATACTGTAGCCGTTGAGTGAAGCGGACGTGTTTTTATTTCGCTCCTCAAAGAAAAAATAAATATATATTGTAAATATATATTGTAAAGCCTTTTGGTGTAGGCTAGAAATGAACTCCAAAGACTCAACATCTGCGGTAGTGGTTCAGACCGCAGCATGTTGTCCTCCCCTACTATAGGTGTGGTTGACTTGGCACCTGTAGTCGAGAGTAATGCTTCAAGCGCACAACTAGTCGTTAGACTAATAAATGAGTAAGAGACGGATAAACCAGAGGGATGCACAGTTCTTCCCAGCCTTTAAGTAAATGTGGAGTTTCTGACTTGGATTCAGACAGCGACTGTGCCAATGAAACAGTCATCGCAGCCGAATCGAGAGATGAGTGCATCGGGATGACGGCAGAAGTGAGCGATGGCTTTGCTAATCTCACAAGCAGATAGAGAAAGCGATCCGGTGCACGACGAAGGAAACAGAGGAGTATGTACCGGTAGCGTAATCGGGCAAAAGGGCAGGATGCTGGAAGGGATAGAACTGACATTCCAGGCGCTTCTAAGGAAGCTGGATAAAGAATCAGACCTCCCGGAGAGCATAACACTGCTAAAATACTGAAGAAGAACAAGTAAAAAGGCGATAAGTTCGGCCGGTCACCTTCCATCAAAATCCGGTGAAAATTGCATACCTTATGTCCCATAGCAGTTATATCGAAATATGTTCCGATTTGGACGAAATACTAATAAGTAAAAGTCTTTGTTCAATTGTGTATAACAAAATATTGGTCGTTTTAGTAGTTTAGTAGTTTTGTCAAGTTCTTTTCCCGGCATCTCTTCTTAGGCGAAAAAGCATATAAGAAAAGATTTGCTCTGCTATTAGAGCGATATCAAGATATGGTCCGGTTTGGACCACAATTAAATTAAATGTTGGAGACCTGTGTAAAATGTCAGCCAATTCGAATAAGTATTGCGCCCTTTGGGGAATTTATATGGGAGCTGTTTTGGGCTATAGCCCGATTCAGCCCACAATAAACAAGTATATTGATGGTCATTAGACGATCCGTAGTACACAATTTCAGGCAAATCGGATAATAATTGCGACCTCTAGAGGCTCAAGAAGACAAGATCCCAAATCGGTTTATATGGCAACTATATCATGTTATGAACCTTATTTAACACAATTGTTGAAAGTAAGAATTAATTACGTGATGCAAAATTTCAGCTAAATCGGATAGGAAGTGCTCCGTTTAGAAGCTCAAGAAATCAAGTCCCCAGATCTGTTTATATGACAGCTATATCAGGTTATGAACCGATTTGAACCACATTTGGCACAGTTGTTGGATATCATAACAAAATACTTCGTGCAAAAATTCATTCAAATCGGATAAGAATTGCGCCCTCTAGAGGCTCAAGAAGTCAAGCCCCAAGATCGGTTTATATAACAGCTAAATCAGGTTATAGACCGATTTGAACCATACTTGGCACACTTGTTGGATATCTTAACAAAACACGTCGTGCAGAATTTCCAATCGGATAAGAATTGTGCACTCTAGAGACCCAAGAAATCAAGACCCAAGATCGCTTAATATGGCAGCTATATCAAAACATGGACCGATGTGGGCCATTTACAACACCAGCCGACCTACACTAATAAGAAGTATTTGTGCAAAATTTCATGCGGCTAGCCCTACTTCTTCGGAAGTTAGCGTGCTTTCGACTGACAGACGGACGGATAGACGGATGAACAGACGGACAGACGGACGGACATGGCTAGATCGAGAAAAATGTTGAAGGGCCTAACAAAACTCACTGACCAAATTGACGAATGATGTCGAAGGGCCTAACAAAACTCACTGTCCTAAATTTCAGCAAAATCGGATAATAAATGTGGCTTTTATGGGCCTAAGATCCTAAATCGGAGAATCGGTCTATATGGCAGCTATATCCAAATCTGGACCGATCTGAGCCAAATTGATAAAGGATGTCGAAGGGTGTAACGCAACTCACTATCGCAAATTTCAGCAAAATCGGATAATAAATGTGGCTTTTGTGGGCCTAAGACCCTAAATCGGCCGATCGGTCTAGATGGGGCTATATCAAGATATAGTCCGATATAGCCCATCTTCGAACATAACCTGCTTATGGACAAAAAAGAACCTACGCAAAATTTCTGCTCAATATCTCTGTTTTTAAAGATTGTAGCATGATTTCAACAGACAGACGGACAGACGGACGGACATGTCTAGACCGTCTTAGATTTTTACGCTGATCAAGAATATACATACTTTATACGGTCGGAAATGCATATTTCGATGTGCTACAAAGGGAATGACAAAATGAATATACCCCCATTCTTCGGTGTTGGGTATAAAAAGAGCTCCCGGCTTTCAAGTACTCTGGGAAAACCAACCAGCCATGCCGCAATGGAGACTCCAGACTGTGTCCTCCGGAGGTGGACAAAGTTGGAACAGGAACGAAGGAAGCGCACACGGTCCCTGAGTCTTCATGGAGGACTGTGACTTTCAAAATGCCACAGCCATCACGGAAGGGGAAGATGGTCGCTGAGATCTGTAAAGAGCCGCCCTATTACGCCAGAGTGGCAAGGAAGTACAACAGAGATGAGCTAACTTATGCAGTCATCAATATCGGCTATGCATCCGGTAGGATTCCACCAGATCATCAGTCCCAAGTGGAGGATCTGGTTAACGATCGGATTTTTGAACATGTGTGGAACTCTGTAGAGGGTCCATCCATACAAATGATGAGCTGGGAATTTAGAGGGGACATCTTTACGCTGCGTTTTGCGTCGGCGGAATGAATTGATACCGTCAAACAGCTCGTCAGAGGTATTCACGCTCCCTGGGAGGGCGCAAAGCTCGACCTTGTGAGAAAGGTGAATATCCCCCGGCTCACAAGGCTACGGTCTTCATCAAGGGATGGCAAGCAAGACCAAAGTTTGGTCGCAGAGAAGTGAGAGGTCTTTCACAGGGAGGAGAAGGAGGAAGGAACTCTCTTTGTGGTTGGCATTGATCAAGTCTCCGTGACGAGTTTGGCTAAGACTAAAGCTATGGCGCACTACGGGAGCAAAGCTGTCCTTTTTCAAGATCGGGAAGACTAGGATAGTCAGAAATTTCCATTCTGCGACACCAGGCCGTGCAGTGGCAGGTGACTCAACACCACCCAACAAACAGGGGGCCGACAACGAGACAATCACGGCATCTCTCAATATTGGAAAGATTAGGAGAAGCAATGATCCTAATACTAAAATATCAGGCAATGCAATGGTGAGAGACCCAACATAGCCTAACAAACAGGAACCCGACGAAGGACCCATCACCGACTTTAAGATTCGGAATACTGGGATAGGTAAAAATTCTAATATTGAAACATTAGGCATCGCAGCTGCAGGAGACTCAATGCAACCCAACAGGGAGCCGATGATGGTACCATCACCTACTCCCAAGAAGCCCATTTACTTAAGATTTGGAAGGCTAAGATAGGCAAAGATCATAATATTGAAACATCAGGCAGTACAGGGAATGGAAACTCAATAAAGCTTAACGAACAGGGAGCCGACGATGGAACCATTACCAACTTTATAAAAAGTCGGAAGACTAGACTAGGCAATGAACCTAAAACGATGCCATCAGGCAGTGCAGTGACAGGAAAGTCAATGCATTCTTAAGAACAGGGAGCAGACGATGAGATCGTCACCTACTCCCAAGATGCCCATTTACTGGAGGACCAATGATTGAAGTAATCCAAAAACCTCCACCGGAGCGAGACTGCTACACAGGCTCTGATGGAGAAAATCAGCAAGGGCAAGTTTCATATTGCCTTAATTCAATAGCCATGGACGACCCGGAACAAAGTCTCTGGACTAAACCATATCAACTACTCGGCCGAGGACCTGCGTTATTTGTCATAGAAATTTGAATTATATATTTTCCCCAGAGTTGTCAACGTCGGATGCAACAGTGGTGGCATCACTTTATCTGCCTTTCGACTCTCCGACACCGCCACCAACGTCGGAGCTGCAATGCCTGGTTAGGCAATCAAAATAGACGGGAAACGAGATGCTAATAGGGTGCGATGCGAACTCTCACCATATTTCGTGCGGTAGCACCAACACTAATAAGCGGGGCCAAGCCCTGGCAGAGTTCTTGAATACTAACGACCTAATAACATTTAATATTGGTAACACCGCCACCTTTGTTAATAGGATTAGGGAGGAGGCATTAGATGTGACGATATATTCAGAAAATCTGATCGATGAGGTTCAGGATTGGAGGGTCTCCATGGAACACGCTTTCTCTGACCATCGCTACATTAGGTTTAGAATAGCACGGCCAGCGCCGAATCCGATAAGCTTCCGGAATAAGTTGAAGACCAACTGGACAAAATTCGGAAGGCTACTCAGAAGAAGACTTGGGCAAGATAATTCAGATTGTACCAGCATAGAAGAGATTGACGAGAATGTCAACAGGATTACGACTGCACTGGTGGGATCCTTGGAAGATAGTTGTCCTCTTCGGGAAAGGAAATCAGCCAAAGAAAAACCCTGGATTTTTTTTAACAGATCACGTCGTAACAAGGCAGAAGTTTATTGGGATGTGTTTATACCTAAGCCCGGCAAGGCAAATTATGCGACACCAAAGGCCTACAGACCCATAAGCCTTACGTCCTTTCTACTCAAAACCATGGAACATACTATGGACACCATGATAAACAGTATGACATTCAGCGAACTGCTCAAATACAAACAGCATGCCTATGTCAAGGGAAGGTCGATGGAGACTGCCCTGCAGTTGTTGTGTATAAAATAAAAGAATCCTTCGATGCCAAAACGTAGAGACTGGATAATCCATATACTAAGGAACAGGTGGATATATTGTGTGTCCAATGGCATAATTATAATGGAGAAAGTGGCACAGGGCACGCCACAGGGGGGCAATTTATCGCCACTCCTATGGGTGACCACCATAAATGACCTATTACGGATGCTGACTGAGGAGGGATTTGAACCCGTCTGCCGATGTTATAATACTTCTAAGGGGTAAGGATCCGAACGAGCTATGCAGAAGGGCCGAAAGGGTCTTGCATATGGCATATGAATGGGCTAGACCCAAAGGGTCTCAATGTTAACCCAGAGAAGACTGAAATATGCCTATTCACGAAGAAGACGAAGGTGGGCCAATTTAATGCACCACGTTTCCTCAATAAGACGATTTCGATATCTGACAAGGTCAAATACTTAGGTGTGATCTTGGACAGGAAACTGAATTGGAAGTGTCACATTCAGGAGCGTACTGAGAAGGCTCACAGATGTTCGGCACTATGTAGACGGGCCGTAAGCTCGAAATGGGGCCTGAATCCGAGGATAGTCCACTGGCTCTACAGCAGCGTGATTAGATTAGGGGATAAAGTGCAACATAAGGGTAATGCAACAGGTTCAGAAAACATGTTGTCTTGGCATAGGCGGAGCGATGAGGACCACGCTCACTAGGGCACTGAAGATAATTCTAGATATCCGACCCATTGACATACAGATTAAATGTGAGGCAGCCACTACGGCTATGAGACTTAAGGCGATGGCATTCTCCCATCGCCATAAGTCGATTGTGGATGGGAGCAGCTCATACCATCGCGGTATAATCGGGGCGACGATAGGAAACCTGAAAGGAAGTGGAGAGGTTTCCGATCGGATACCTGAGATGAACCCTGAAGTCGAGTGCGAGGCATTGCTGCCATCGGCACAGTCTTGGATTGACGTAACCGTAGTATTGCCATCTGGAAGATCATGTTACATGGATGGATCGAAGCTAGAGGACAGGTTTACATTGAGAACCCAGGTACTGACGTCTGTTTTAGACTGCCTGACCATAATACGGTCTTGCAGGCGGAGATTCGGGCGATCACGGAATGCGTGAAGTGGTGTGGTGCTAACGTGAGGATGCGAGTCTAAACATCTTCACCGACAGTAAAATTGCCATAAGGGCAATTACAACCAGGACGGTAAGTTCACGAACAGTCTTGCAGTGTAAGAAGGAGATTAACGCATTCTCTGAGGATGGTAAAATCCGCATCGTTTGGGTGCCGGGCCATTACGGAGTAAGAGGAAATGAAAGGGCAGACGATTTGGCGGTGAAGGCAAGAGGACTGCCGTTAATAAACTTGGTTAACCCGAAGCCTTTCGGGTCGACGCAGGCCGAGTTAAGGGAGTGAGCGACGAATGCGCATGCAACATTGTGGAACAGCGAATCCTATGGGGGGATCCAGATCGTGAGAAGATGAGGCTATTACTGAAAGGAAGCTAGAAGGAGGTCAGTATTGCTATTGTTATCATAACGGGTCACATAAGACTACGAGCTCACTTATGTAAAATCGTTGCGGAAAATGATAGCATGTGTAGGGCATGCGGGGAAGATGATGAGACATTGGAGCATTTCCTTTGTCATTGCCCGGCTTTCGCGTCCAACAGATACCGGCACTTAGGTAGAGACACAATATCAGACATGAACCAACTTAGGGGAGTGGCATTGAAAATAATTAAGAATTTTGTAAGTAGCACGGAATTCCTAACTTAAAATTTTCTTATTAGAGGTAACTTTTAGTTTTTAGAGCGCACAATAAGCCGATTACTAGCTTGGATGTACGTCCATAGTGGCATGGGGCGGATTAATATCTGCACCCTTTTTTCAACCTAACCTAAACTAACCAAGTTCCACTCTCTTTGAGTCCCAAAATGTCATGGTGAGCAAATACGTACTATTTGGGGGTTGTTATGGTGGTGGGACTTTCCCTAAACTGTTGGTCGCTAAAGTTGATATCAGATACGTGGTCTACTCCCACATACCCTTATTTTGAGCTCCATATTTCCATATTCGGCAAACATAACCGGCTTGGGGGGTGTTTCGGGGGATGGGCGGCCACTCAGTGAGTTGGCCTTAAAAATATATGTCGGATTCGTGTGCTACTCTAAAAACCCTCTTATTTGAGCCTCATAAGTCAGCTAATGCTTCCTATTTAGATGGTGTTGTGGGGTTGGGGTGGCCCCATAGACATTTTTCCCGAATATTGATATCAGATTCGTGATTTACTCTCAACGACCTTTAATTGGAGCCCCATATTGCTATGGTCGTAAATTTGTCCCCTTTGGGGGAAGTTTTTGGGGAGAGGCGGCCCTCCAAACACTTGGTCACACATCTGGATATCATATTCTGTTTAGGTGGTGTTTTGGGGAAGGGGTGGACCCCCAGAAACGTGGTACCACATTTGGATATTAGATTCGTATTGTACTCGCAAATACCTTTCATTTTAGCCCCATTTTGCCATGGTCGGTAAATATGTCCGATTTAGGGTTGTTTTGGGGGTTGGGGTGGTCCCCCTAACACTTGGTCCGACAATTGGATATCAGATACGTTTTCTTATCCTAAATACCTTCCATTTCAGTCCCACATTGTCGTGATTGGTCTCAATATATGTTTGGTAGGTTTTAGGGTTAGGCGGCCCCCCTCGGTACTCCATCCGAAATTTGGATACCAACATAGCTAAATCGAATCAGAAAGATTCTTTCGATCGGTACCGATTGATTCAGATTCTGAGTCGATCGGTATACTTATCAATGGGTCTATCTCTCTTCCTTTTGCGTGTTACAAACTAATTCACTAAGTAATAATATCCTGGACAACAGTAGTGGTGTAGGGTATAAAAGAAACGGTTGAACCGATTATCTTGAAAATTTCACAGATGATGCATAATGATCCCGTGGTAACAATAGGGAACTTCATTTTTATACCCACCACCGACGGATGGGGGTATATTCATTTGTCATTCCGTTTGCAACACATCGAAATATCAATTTCCGACCCTATAAATTATATATATTCTTGATCAGCGTAAAAATCTAAGACGATCTAGATATGTCCGTCCGTCTGTCCGTCTGTCTGTTGAAATCACGCTACAGTCTTCAATAATAGAGATATTAAGCTGAAACTTTGCACAGATTCTTTTTTTGTCCATAAGCAGGTTAAGTTCGAAGATGGGCTATATTGGACTATATCTTGATATAGCCCCCATATAGACCGATCCGCCGATTTAGGGTCTTAGGCCAATAAAGGCCACATTTATTATCCGATTTTGCTGAATTTTAGGACAGTGAGTTGTGTTAGGCCCTTCGACATCCTCCGTCAATTTGGCCCAGATCGGTCCAAATTTGGATATAGCTGCCATATAGACCGATACTCCAATTTAGGGTCTTAGGCCCATAAAAGCCACATTTATTATCCGACTTTGCTGAAATTCTTGACAGTGAGTTGTCTTAGGCCCCTTGACATCTTCCGTCAATATGGTTCAAATAGGTCCAGATTTTGACATAGCTGCCATATAGACCGATCCTCCGATTTAGGGTCTTAGGCCCATAAAAGCCACATTTATTATCCGATTTTGCTGAAATTCGAAACAGTGAATTTTCTTAAGCCCTTCGACATCCACCGTCAATTTGGCCTAGATCGGTCTAGATTTGGATATAGCTGCCATATAGACCGATCCTCCGATTTAGGGTCTTAGGCCCATAAAAGCCACATTTATTATCCGATTTTGCTGAAATTCGAGACAGTGAGTTGTCTTAGGCCTCTTGACTTCTTCCGTCAATATGGTTCAAATAGGTCCAGATTTTGACATAGCTGCCATATAGACCGATCCTCCGATTTAGGGTCTTAGGCCCATAAAAGCCACATTTATTATCCGATTTTGGTGAAATTCGAAACTGTGAGTTTTCTTAAGCCCTTCAACGTCCTCCGTCAATACCGCTCAGATCGGTTCAGATTTGGATATAGCTGCCATATAGACCGATCCTCCGATTAAGGGTCATAGACCCATAAAAGCTACATTTATTATCGGATCTTGCTGAAATTTGGGACAGTGAGTTGTGTTAGGCCCTTCGACATCCTCCGTCAATTTGGCCCAGATCGGTCCAAATTTGGATATAGCTGCCATATAGACCGATACTCCAATTTAGGGTCTTAGGCCCATAAAAGCCACATTTATTATCCGATTTTGCTGAAATTCTTGACAGTGAGTTGTCTTAGGCCCCTTGACATCTTCCGTCAATATGGTTCAAATAGGTCCAGATTTTGACATAGCTGCCATATAGACCGATCCTCCGATTTAGGGTCTTAGGCCCATAAAAGCCACATTTATTATCCGATTTTGCTGAAATTCGAGACAGTGAGTTGTCTTAGGCCTCTTGACTTCTTCCGTCAATATGGTTCAAATAGGTCCAGATTTTGACATAGCTGCCATATAGACCGATCCTCCGATTTAGGGTCTTAGGCCCATATAAGCCACATTTATTATCCGATTTTGGTGAAATTCGAAACTGTGAGTTTTCTTAAGCCCTTCAACGTCCTCCGTCAATACCGCTCAGATCGGTTCAGATTTGGATATAGCTGCCATATAGACCGATCCTCCGATTAAGGGTCATAGACCCATAAAAGCTACATTTATTATCGGATCTTGCTGAAATTTGGGACAGTGAGTTGTGTTAGGCCCTTCGACATCCTCCGTCAATTTGGCCCAGATCGGTCCAAATTTGGATATAGCTGCCATATAGACCGATACTCCAATTTAGGGTCTTAGGCCCATAAAAGCCACATTTATTATCCGATTTTGCTGAAATTCTTGACAGTGAGTTGTCTTAGGCCCCTTGACATCTTCCGTCAATATGGTTCAAATAGGTCCAGATTTTGACATAGCTGCCATATAGACCGATTCTCCGATTTAGGGTCTTAGGCCCATAAAAGCCACATTTATTATCCGATTTTGCTGAAATTCGGGACAGTGAGTTGTCTTAAGCCCTTCGACATCCTCCGTCAATTTGGCCTAGATCGGTCCAGATTTGGATATATCTGCCATATAGACCGATCCTCCGAATTAGGGTCATAGGCCCATAAAAACTACATTTATTACCCGATTTTGCTGAAATTTGGGACAGGGAGTTGTCTTAGGCCCTTCGACGTCCTTCGTCAATACCGCTCAGATCGGTTCAGATTTGGATATAGCTGCCATATAATCCGATCTCTCGATTTTAAGTCTTGGCCCCATAAAAGGCGCATTTTTAATCCGATTACACTGAAATTTGACACACTGACTTATGTTATGCTTTTCGACATCCGTGTGGTATATAGTTCAAGTCGGTTTATTTTTATACCCTCCACCATAAGATGGGGGGTATACTAATTTCGTCATTCTGTTTGTAACTACTCGAAATATTCGTCTGAGACCCCATAAAGTATATATATTCTTGATCGTCGTGAAATTTTATGTCGATCTAGCCATGTCCGTCCGTCTGTCCGTCCGTCCGTCCGTCCGTCCGTCCGTCCGTCCGTCCGTCTGTCTGTCGAAAGCACGCTAACTTCCGAAGGAGTAAAGCTAGCCGCTTGAAATTTTGCACAAATACTTCTTATTAGTGTAGGTCGGTTGGTATTGTAAATGGGCCATATCGGTCCATGTTTTAATATAGCTGCCATATAAACCGATCTTGGGTCTTGACTTCTTGAGCCTCTAGAGTGCGCAATTCTTATCCGATTGGAATGAAATTTTGCACGACGTGTTTTGTTATGATATCCAACAACTGTGCCAAGTATAGTTCAAATCGGTTCATAACCTGATATAGCTGCCATATAAACCGATCTTGGGTCTTGACTTCTTGAGCCTCTAGCGTGCGCAATTCTTATCCGATCAGAATGAAATTTTGCACGACGTGTTTTGTTATGATACCCAACAACCTTGCCAAGTATGGTTTAAATCGGTCCATAACCTGATATAGCTGCCATATAAACCGATCTTGGGTATTGACTTCTTGAGCCTCTAGAGGGCACAATTCTTATCCGATTAGAATGAATTTTTGCACGAAGTATTTCGTTATGATATTCAACAACTGTGCCAAGTATGGTTGAAATCGGTCCATAACCTGGTATAGGTGTCATATAAACAGATCTGTGGATTTGACTTCTTGAGCTTCTAGAGGGCGCAATTCCTATCCGATTTGGCTGAAATTTTGCATGACGTATTTTATTTTTACTTTCAACAACTGTGTCAAATAAGGTTCAAATCGGTTTACAACCTGATATAGTTGCCATATAAACCGATCTGGGACCTTGACTTCTTGACCCCTAGAGGTCGCAATTATTATCCGATATGCCTGAAATTTTGTACGACGGATCCTCTCATGACCATCAACAAACGTGTTTATTATGGTCTGAATCGGTCTATAGCCCGATACAGATCCCATATAAATCGTTCTCTCTATTTTATTTCGTGAGCCCCAATGGGCGCAATTCTTATACGAATTGGCTGACATTTTACCGGACCATATCTTGATATCGTTTTAATAGCAGAGCAACTCTTTTTTATATCCTTTTTTGCCTAAGAAGAGATGCCGGGAAAAGAACTCGACAAATTCGATCCATGGTGGAGGGTATATAAGATTCGGCCCGGCCGAACTTAGCACGCTTTTACTTGTTAGATATAACTACTAAAAAGACCAATATTTTGTTATATACAATACAATTGAACAATAACTTTTACTTATTAGTATCTGGTCCAAATCGGAACATAGCTGCTATGGGGCATAAGGTGTGAATTTTGCACCGGATTTTGAGGAAAGGTGGTTCACATATATATCCGAGGTGGTGGGTATCCAAAGTTCGGCCCGGCCAAACTTAACGCCTTTTTACTTGTTTGATATCTGAAGGGGCGGACCCTCCCCCTTACCCTAATTTTCAGAAACGCCAGATCTCGGATATGGGTGGTGCGATTTAAGCGAAATTTTGTGTGCTCTCATATAGTACCCTAAAAATAAAAATTTTGTATCCAAATTTCGGATGGGGTACCTAGGGGGCTGCCCCACCCTAAAACCTACCAAACATATATTTAGACATATCACGAATATGGGGCTTAAATAAAAGGCATTTGAGTGTAGAATGCGAATCTGATATCCAAATATGGGACTAAGTGTTTGGGGCCGTCTCTCATTATAAACATCCCCCAAAGGGGACAAATTTACGATCATAGCAATATGGGGCTCAAATGAAAGGTCTTTGGAATTAAAGCACGAATTTGATATCTATATTCGGGAAAAATGTTTATGGGGCCACCCCAACCCCACAACACCACCCAAATAGTAAGTATATTCTGACTATGAGGCTCAAATAAGAGGGTTTTAAAGTGGAACACGTACCCGATATATCCGATATATTCACTGAGTGGCCGCCCATCCCACAAAACAGCCCCCGAGCCTGTCATGTTTGCCGACTATGGAAATATGGGGCTCAAATTAATGGTATGTGGGAGTAGACCACGTATCTGATATCAACATTAGGAGCCAACTGTCTAGCAGACGTCCCACCACCATAACAACCCCCAATTAGGACGTATTTGCTCACCAAGATAATTTGAGTCCTAAAGAGAGTGGAGATAAATATTCATAGTTTTTAGGGCCAATACCCAAACCGGACATATTTGCTGACTTTTGCAATAAGGAGTTTAAATGAGATTAGAAAACGAATTTGATATCCAATTTTTAGGCCAATGGCAATATGGGGTCCAAATAAATCATATATAGATATATGAGAATAGGGCACGTTGCTAAAATATTTTCGTGGCTTAGTGTTTGGGGGACCACCCCAATCCCCAAAACCTTTGAGTGGTCGAGCAGAACAAGAAGACATTCATTATTCTTATCAATCTCTCTCCTTATGAATTCATTGACCTCAATAATAGCATAATATAATAGTACAACTATGGCCTGCATGGAAACCTGATTTTCTGTCACAGAGTAGACTATCTGTGTAGATACTCAATCATGTGCCTCTGAATGATCTTTTCAAAGACCTTGGAGAGAAAGCACAAAATTGCTGTTGGACGAAATTCCAACATCGATTTCGGTATCGGTATAATTTAAGCATGCTTCCGGGGAGTAAAAACGTCCTAATTTCGGCCGGGACGAATCTTATATACCCTGCACAATGTTCGAGTTCTTTGTCCAGTATCTCGTTTTAGGCAAATCGGATAGTAATTGCCCTGTAGAGGCTCAAGAAGTCAAACTTCCAGGTCAGTTTATATGGCAGCAATATCAGGTTATGGATCGTTTTGAACTATACAGTTGCTGGAAATCATAACAAAGTACATCATACAAAATTTCAACCAAATCGGAAAATTATTACGCCTTCTTGTGGCCCAAGAAGTCAAGATTCACGATCGGTTTATATGACAGCTATATCAGGTTATGAACACATTTGAACCATACTTAGCACAGTTCTTGGAAGTCATAACAAAACACGTCATGCTAAATTTCAGCCAAGTCAGATAAGAATTGCGCCCTCTAGTGGCTCAAGAAGTCAAGATCCACGATCGGTTTATATGACAGCTATATCAGGTTATGAACACATTTGAACCATACTTAGCACAGTTCTTGGAAGTCATAACAAAACACGTCATGGAAAATTTCAACAAAGTCGGATAAGAATTGCCCTCTTGTGGCTCAAGAAATCAAGATCCACGATTGGTTTGTAAGGTAGCTATATCAAAGCATTGACCAATATGGCCCATTTACAATCCCAACCGGCCGACACTTATTAGAAGTGTTTGTGAAAAATTTCAAGCGGCTTGCTTTACTGCTTCGAAAGTTAGTGTGCTTTCGACGAACGGACGGACGGACATGGCTAGATAGACTTAAAATGTCATGACGATCAAGAATATATATACTTTGTGGGGTCTTAGACGAATATATCGAGTGACGAAATTAGAATACCCCTATCCTATGGTGGAGGGTATAAAAAGATAGGTAATAGGCCAGGGAGGAGTAATCTCAAAAACATTGTGCCAATTCCATCGGGAATAATAGCATTCGATGTAACTGCAGTAGAACAATCATAAACTCATCATTAGTAACCCAACGGTCCACTCTGTACTCAACTACTAGGGTTGCTATCTGGATGATCATGTTACACGGATGGATCAAAGCTAGAGGACAGGGTGGGCCTACATTGAGAACCCAGGGACTGAGATCTGTTTTAGACTGCCTAACCATAATACGGTCCTGCCTGCGGAGACCTGGGCGATCGAGGAATGTATGAGTTGGTGAAGTTAACGCGACGACGTCGAGTATGAACATCTTTACGGACAGTAGATAGGCCATAAAGGCAATAATACCCAGGACGTCAAGACCACGAACAGTCTTGAAATGTATGAAGGTTATTAACGCCTTCTCTGATGATAGCACTATCCGCATCATTTGGGAGCCGGGCCGTAGAACTGCCGTCAATAAACTTGATTAACCCGAAGCCTTTCGGTTCGACGCAGTCCGAGTTAAGGGCGTGTGCGACGAATGCGCATGTAACCCTGTGGAACAGCGAAACGGTCAGTCGGACGGCGAAAATCCTATGGGGAGATCCACATCGTGAGTAGACGAGGATATTACTGAAAGGAAGTGAGAAGGTCATTTTAGCATTCGGTATCATAACGGGACACATAGAACTACGAGCTCACGGCAAGTGATAACATGAGGGCATGCGGGGAAGATGATGAGACGTTGAATCATTTCTAGTATCATTGCCCGGCTTTCGCGTCTAACCGATACCGGCACTCAGATGGGCACACAATACCAGACATGAGCCTACTTAGTGGCGTGGCATGGAAAACAATTAAGGATTTTGTAAGAATCCACTTAGATTTTTCTTTTCGAGGCTACTGGCTTAGGTGTATGCCCACAGTGGCATGGGGCGGATTAATATCCGTACCCTTTTTCAACCCAACATAACCTTACCTAGCGCAGTGGAATTTGATAATAAAGTCACCAACTACATCATCCAGTGTCTCTGTAGTATATCCGTAAAAAGAAAGTTCAGTATCTATAGAGGGTTTATTGATGAACGTTCTATTGAGATCATAAACATCACCATGATAATTCCCAAAAGCCTTACACTTACCTAAACCAGTATCACCCATCACCTTCCACTTATTTTTTGAGTCCAAAGCAGACCGAAATTGTACATGATAGTAATCAGATTTCGTAGTGGTATTTCG
The DNA here is from genome assembly GCF_963082655.1 of Stomoxys calcitrans. Taxonomy (NCBI): domain Eukaryota; kingdom Metazoa; phylum Arthropoda; class Insecta; order Diptera; family Muscidae; genus Stomoxys; species Stomoxys calcitrans. The sequence continues at coordinate 79,658,038 of NC_081552.1, read as the reverse complement.
CCTATTTACTGTTTTTCTGGCAGAACGAATCTCCTCACACAGCTCTGGTGGTTTAAATTTCTTTCATCTAGAGTAAACCATGTCCCTTTCCTTCATACATACTTTAAAAGACGAGTTAAACCACGGTTTATTTTTTGAGGAGTTATGCCTAGTTGCATTAGAAACCATTTCATCATATAGTGAAAGTATGTTTTTCGAGAGAAATTCAACTTCGCGATCAATAGAAATTAGACCCTAAATTTCGTAATCTTCCAAAACATAGTAATTCGAATTTTTGCGGTCGCGAAACGAATATATTCATTCCTCAACATGAACCTTAAACTTATAGGCAAGGAACATTAAGTCGTGCTTTGGAAACAGATAGCAGAGGCCGGGTCGTAGATTAAAACATTATTCAAGTTGTTGAAAAAAAGTGATCAAAAAGCGTATTTATAAAATAGGGTTAAATCTCCTGTAATGACAATCTCATGGTGACCCAAAGTAACAGTTCCAACATGTCATATAAACCATTAAGATCAATAGAGTTGTTGGGTCTATGAATTCAACAAATAAGCATTTTCTTATTACAAGCGCTTAATTCAATGAACAGGTTTTCGATGTCATCTTCAGTGCCTGACTTTAATCGTAATATAGCGTTATGATTAGCTTTAGTGAAAGTTGCTACAACTCTTCCACGACGTTCTCGATTTGATCTGAAAACTGAATATCGCCGTAGAGAGATTAAGCTATCGGTAATGGAAGATTTGAGCCAGGTTTCCGATAGACATATGACATCAATGCCAAAATCGTCAAAAACAACTTTAAATTCACTAATCTTGTTCATCAAGCTTTGAGAATTGATGTGACAAATTCTTATACCCTTGTGTTGCTTGGTCACAATTCGAAATAAGTTCATAGTAATGTCATCGAAACCTCTATCTCCGGTATCAACTTGCATCAATATATATGCGTTTATCTGAATCCCAATCAACGAATTCGCGCAAAGGGTTTAGGGTCATTTAAGTTTGGATATATGATATACTCCACCCTTAAAGATTCTATTTGAGCCCGATATTCCCATGAGGATTTTGGGAGTGGGATTTAAGTGGTTGTGTGGACCCCCAATGTAGACTCCCGAAGGTGGGTATGAATTTCGTGCTCTACTCCCAAATAAATTTCATTTGAACCCCATATTGCCATGATCGTATGTCCGATTTGGGAGTGTTTTCGGGGGTGAGGTGGTCCCCCAGACACTTAGCCCTGAAAAAATATAAGCATCGTGCTCTACTTTCAAATACTATTTATTTAAACCCCATATTGCCATTGGTTTAAGGGGCGATTATAGGATTAGGTTTACCCAAATACTTGGCCTAAAAATTGGTTATCGAATTCGTTTTCTAATCATTACCTTTAATTTCAGCCTCATATTGCCATAGTTGGTAAATTAGTTTTTTTTTTGTGTGTTTTGGTGAAGGGGCGGTGCCCCAAATACATGACCCATGTCAGATTCGTATTCTACTCCCAAATACCTTTATTTGAGCCCCATATTTCGATGGCCAGTCAATAATTGCTCTATATTTAATTTATTTTAGCCCCATATTGCCATTGTCCTCAAAATGGGATATCAAATTCGTTTTCTAATCTCTATTACCATTCATTTAAACCCCTTATTGCCAGTCACCAAAATATATATCAGATTCGTGTTCCACTCAAAAATACGTCTTGCTCCCCATATTACAATGGTCAGCAAATACGCCCTTTGTGGGTGGTGATATCGGAGTGGTTTGGTGCCATAGACACTTTTCCAGAATATTGATTTCAGATTCGTACTTTACTCCCAAAGACCTTTCATTTGAGCCTCATATCGGTTTGGTCATATTTTTGTCCTCCTTGGGGGGTGTTTTTGGAGACGGGCGGCCCCTAAACACTTGGTCCAACATTTGGATATAGCATTCGAATTCTACGCTCAAATATCTTTCATTTGAGCACCATATTGCCATGGGAGGTGTTTTGGGGAAGGGATGGACCCCAGAAACTTGGTCCCACATTTTGATATCAGATTCGTTTTTCGCTCGCAAATACCAGTTCCATTTTGCATAGTCGGTAAATATGTCCGATTTAGGGGTGTTTTAGGGGTTGGGGTGTTTCGACAATTGGATATCAGATATGTTTTCTAATCTTAAATACATTCCATTTGAAACTCATATTGTCGTGATTGGTTTTTATATATATTTGGGGTGGGGCGTCCCCCCTACGTACCTCATCTGGAATTGGGATACCAAATTTTTGTACTACTACTATAAGAGATCACACAAAATTTGGCTTGAATCGCACCACCCATCTCTGAGATCTGGCGTTTCTGAAAATTAGAGTAAGAGGGTGTGTCCGACCCCCTTCCGAAATTAAACTAGTAAAAAGGCGTTAAGTTCGGCCGGGCCACCCACCATCTCGGAACTTTGGGAACAACCTTCCATCAAAATCCGGTGAAAATTGCATACCTTATGTCCCATAGCAGTTATATCGAGATATGTTCCGATTTGGACGAAATACTGATAAGTACAAGTCATTATTCAACTGTGTATAACAAAATATTGGTCTATAGCTACTAAAGCTATATCTAAAAATAAACGGATCTTTCATTTGAGTTCCATATTGCCCCGATCGGTCCACCGCCCTTGATACATCAAAGAATTATATCGCCTATTGCTCCTTCCGGACTACTTCACACAATCTGTGAAAATTCAAAAAAATCGGTTCAGGCTTATTTGAGTCTATACGGTACAAACCCACAATCAAACAAACACAAATTAATTTTTATATATATAGATAGATAGAAACAGATAAATAAGTGAAAGATCAATATGATTATTATTTGTTTTAGAAAGAGAACAAACAGGGTGATATTATAAATACTATGAATAATCGTCTTTGTTAAAATGAGCTTCCATCTAGTTCTGGGGTTCCGCAGGTGACTCTCTAACATTTCGAAATGTATCTAGAACCTTAGGATGGTACACACAAATAGGTTCACGACTATAAGCAGATTTAATATACACGAATCCTCGAGAAGTATATGTCGGCTCCATAAAACCCTTTCTTTTCAAGTGAATTGCATTTTGTAGGAGCTGATAGTTGGTGCATTTATGTAATACTGGGCACTAGATCTAAACCCAATGAAGCAAATACTATACTTGTATTGTTAAATTTTTGTCGCCATATGACAAATATTTCTTTCTCGAATCACTAACTAGCTAAAGAAAAATGCATAATAATTAGCTACTCCTTATTATTATGCATTTTTCTTTAGCTAGTTAGTGATTCGAGAAAGAAATATTTGTCATATGGCGACAAAAATTTAACAAGTATAGCTTGATGTATGAAGCGACTGCGTTTATAGATCCGCAAGTTTTCATGCCTTAGGATCTGGATTTGTAAACCTTTCATCTGGGATTTCATATCGACAGTACCATCCGTGGCTTTTTCAAGCTTTGACACGCTAATAGTGACAGCAATAAGTCTGTTATAAGCTCAGAAAGCCTTTTATCCTATTCGTTGAAGATTCGATTCTCAGTTTTTTTAAGCAAGGATTGGAATTGTTAATCTAGTCATTACCTTTGGAACACCTAGAAATATAGACCTAAGACCCTATTAAGTATATATTCATGATCGTCTCGAAATTCTAAGTTGTTCTAGTCACATCCGTCCGTCAGTCGAATTCGCGGTAGAGGTCGAACGCGTAAAGCTAGCTGTTTGGAAATTTGCACAGAAACTTCTTATTGATGTAGGTCGTTGGGGATTGCAAATGGACCATAAAGGTTCAGATTTGGATGTAGCTCCCATATAAAACGATCTCCCGATTTGATTTCTTGAGCCCCTGGAAGCCCCAATTTTTGTCCAATTTGGGTGACATTTTGCACATAGGGTTTTCTAATGGCTTCCTACCACAGTTCCAAGTCGACATCGGTCGACATCGGTATTTAACCTTATATAGCTCCCATATAAACCGATCTCCCGATTTGACTTCTTGAGCCCCTGGAAGCCGCAATTTTTGTCTGATTTGGCTGAAATTTATCATGTGGTGTTTTGTTTTGACTTTCAACAACGGTGCCAAGTACGGTTCAAATTAATTTATAACCTGATATAGCTCCCATAAAAACCTATCTCCTGATTTGATTTTTTGAACCCTTACAAGCCGCAAATTTTGTCCGATTTGGCTGAAATAGTGTTGTGTTATGAGAATAAGTCCTGTTTGGGGGTGCAGGTACGGCCTTTCAGATATTTCGCGCCAATGTGGATATTATTTTCGTGCTATTGATATGGTCGATAAATATGTCCGGTATTGGGATGTTTTTGAGAGTGAGGCAGATCCCCATATATCAGATTCGTGCTCTGGTCTCAAGTACCTTTCATTAGAAAGCGGCCCCCTAGATATCCCACCCATCATCGAGATCTGTCGTTTTTGGAAATAGAGTAAGGGAAGGTCCGCACATTGAAGTCTGGATGTTAGATCTACTTTATTCTCTCGAATTTGGTAAGGGGAGCTTATGAGGTGAGGCGTCCCTGAAACACTTGGCAATGAAATATATACAGGTTTGAGCCCCTTTTTGCCATAATCCACAAATATGTTCAGCTTGAGGGGTGTGTAGGGTTTGGCGGCCACCCACGTACTAACAAACAACAAATTTTACCCATGAACATTCCACTAAGGAAAAGGGGCAAACTTCTCACATATCAATGAGTGCAGTCGGATTCAAATTTGAAGCTCAATGATACGGGGCCTCCTTTTTAAAGCCGAGTCCGAATGGCGTGCCGCATTGCGAGATCTCTTTGGAGAGAAGTTTCACATGGCATAGTACATAACAAATGTTGCCAGCATTAGCAGGGAAAAACCACCGCTAAAAATTTTTCTGATGGTCGTAAAAATCTAAGACGATCTAGATTCTATGTCCATAAGCAGGTTAAGTTCGAAGATGGGCTATATCGGACTATGTCTTGATATAGCCCCCATATAGACCGATCCGCCGATTTAGGGTCTTAGGCCCATAAAAGCCACACTTACTATCCGATTTTGCTGAAATTCGGGACAGTGAGTTGCGTTAGGCCCTTCGACATCATTCATCAATTTGGCCCAGAGAGGTTCAGAGTTGGATATAGCTGCCATATAGACCGATCCTCTGATTTACAGTCTTAGGCCCATTAAAGCCACATTTATTATCCGATTTTGCTAAAATTTGGGACAGTGAGTTGTGTGAGGTCCTTTGACATCATTTGCCAATTTGGCCAATATCAGTTCAGATTTGGATATAGCTGCCATATAGAACATTCCTCCGATTTAGGATCTTAGGCCAATAAAAGCCACATTTATTATCCGATTTTGCTGAAATTTGGGACAGTGAGTTTTGTTAGGCCCTTCGACATCATTCGTCAATTTGGCCCGATCGGTTCAGATTTGGATATAGCTGCCATATAGACCGATCCTCCGATTTAGAGTCTTAGGTCCATAAAAACCACATTTATTATCCGATTTTGCTGAAATTAGGGACAGTGAGTTGTGTTAGGCCCTTCGACATCCATCATTCGTCAATTTGGCCTAAATCGGATCAGATTTGGATATAGCTGCCATATAGAACGATTAGGGTCCTAGGCCCATAAAAGCCACATTTATTATCTGATTATGCTGAAATTTGGGACAGTAAGTTTTGTTAGGCCCTTCGACATCATTTGTCAATTTGGCCCAGTTTCGGATATAGCTGCCATGTAGACCGATACTCGGATTAAGGGTCTTAGGCCCATAAAAGCCACATTTATTACCCGATTGTGCTGGAATTTGGGATAGTGAGTTGTGTTAGACCCTTCAACACCCGTCTTCAATTTGGCCCAGATCGATCCAGATTTAGATATAGCTGCCATATAGACCGATTTCTCGATTTAAGGATTTGGGTCCTTAAAAGTCGCATTTATTATCCGATTTCGCCGAAATTTTGGGACTGTGCGTTGTGTTAGGCCCTTCGACGTCTTTCTTCAATTTGGTCCTGATCAGTTCAGATTTGGATATAGGTGCCTTATAGACCGATCTCTCAATTTTAGGTTTTGGGGCCATAAAAGGCGCATTTATTGTCCGAAATATCTGAAATTTGGGACAGCGAGTTGTGTTAGGCTCTTCGACGTCCTTCGTCAATTTGGCCTAGATTGCTCCAGATTTGAATATAGCTGCCATATAGACCGATCTTTCGATTTAAGGATTTGGGTCAGTGCGTTGCGTTAGGCCCTTCGACGTCATTCTTCAATTTGGCCCTGATCAGTTCAGATTTGGATATAGCTGCCATATAGACCGATCTCTCAGTTTTAGGTTTTGGGGCCATAAAAGGCGCATTTATTGTCCGAAATATCTGAAATTTGGGACAGCGAGTTGTGTAAGGTCAATTTGGCCCAGATTGGTCCAGATTTGAATATAGCTGCCATGTAGACCGATATCTCGATTTAAAGTCTTCTCCCCATAAAAGGAGCATTTTTAATCCAATTTCACTGAAATTTGACACAGTGACTTATGTTAGGCTTTTCAACATCAGTGTCGTATATGGTTCAGATCGGTTTATTTTAAGATATAACTACTAAAAAGACCAATATTTTTGTTATACACATTTGAACAATGACTTGTACCTATTAGTATTTGGTCCAAATCGGATCATATTTCGATATAACTACTATGGGACATAAGGTATACAATTTTCGCCGGATTTTGATGAAAGGTGCTTTGCATATATACCCGAGGTGGTGGGTATCCAAAGTTCGGCCCGGCCGAACTTAAAGCCTTTTTACTTGTTTTGTATCTGTTATCTACATTCAAAATCATATTTCCTGTGTTCTTCCCAATATGAGGGTAAAAAGTGTACTGTACTACCAAAGACCTTTTCTATCCTGATTGGTCTTCATAAATCTTGTATATAAAAATCAATTTGTGCTTGTTTGTAGATTTGTTTGTTTGTTTGTTTGTATGTTTGTGTGTTCCTTATAGACTAAGAAACGGCTGAACAAATTTACTTGAATTTTTCACAGATGATGCATAATGATCCCATGGTGAAAATAGGGTACTAGATATTTTATTATCTGAAGGGAGGCGGACCCTCCGCCTTACCCTAATTTTCAGAAACGCCAGATCTCGAAGATGGGTGGTGCGATTTAAGCGAAAATGTGTGTGATCTTATATAGTGCCCTAAAAATAAAAATTTGGTGTCCAAATTTCGGATGGGGTACCTAGGGGGGCCGCCCCTCCCTTAAACCTACCAAACATATATTTACACTAATCGCGACAATATGGGACTCAAATGAAAGGTAATTAAGATTAGAAAACTTATCTGATATCCAATTGACGAACCAAATGTTAGGGGGACCACCCCAACCCCCAAAACTCCCCTAAATCGGATATACTTACCGACCATAGCAATATGGGACTCAAATGAAAGGTATTTGCGAGTAGAATACGAATCTGATATCCAAATGTGGGACCACGTTTCTGGGGGTCCACCCCTTTCGCAAAACTCCCCCAAACAGGACTTCTTTACTGACCATGGGAATATGGGGCTTAAATAAAAGGTATTTGAGTGTAGAATTAGAATCTAATATCCAAATATGGGACCAAGTGTTTGGGGGGCCCGCCTCTCACCAAAAACATCCACCAAAGAGGACAAATTTACGACCATAGCAATATGGGGCTCAAATGAAAGGTCTTTGTGAGTAAAGCACGAATCTGATATCAATATTCTGGAAAAGTGTCTATGGGGCCACCTCACCCCACAACACCACCTAAATAGTAAGTACTTTCTGACCCCGTGGTGAAAATAGGGTATTCCTTTTTTTGATATCTGAAGAGTGGGTGGACTCTTCCCCTTACCCTAATTTTCAGAAACGCCAGATCTCGAAGATGGGTGGTGCGATTTAAGCGAAATTTTGTGTGCTCTCATTTAGTACCCTAAAAATAAAAATTTGGTATCCAAATTTTGCATGGGGTACCTATGGGGTCTTCCCCACTCAAAAAACTACCAAACATATATTTACACCAATCACGACAATATGGGACTCAAATGATAGGTACTAAGGATAAGAAAACGTATCTGATATCCAATTGTCGGACCAAGTGCTAGGGGGACCTGTAATGGTCGTCTAGCTGGTCACTTTATCCGCTTCTCAATTACACCTCTTTACTCTTTTGCCTCTCTCTTCCTCGCTACCTCTTTACTCTTTTGCCTTGGTTTGCAAAAAAAGTATAAACTAATAAATAAATTTTCCTCGAACGTATTTTCAGTTTTTTTTTTACTTTGTACATTTCCCTTCGAAATTTGTCATAATAAGTTTTATGCTTATTATACCCTCCACCATAAGATGGGGGGTATACTAATTTCGTCATTCTGTTTGTAACTACTCGAAATATTCGTCTGAGACCCCATAAAGTATATATATTCTTGATCGTCGCGACATTTTATGTCGATCTAGCCATGTCCGTCCGTCCGTCCGTCAGTCCGCCAGTCCGTCGAAAGCACGCTAACTTCCGAAGGAGTAAAGCTGGCTGCTTGAAATTCAAATGCTTCTTATTAGTGTAGGTCGGTTGGTATTGCAAATGGGCCATATCGGTCCATGTTTTGATATAGCTGCCATATAAACCGATCTTGGGTCTTGACTTCTTGAGCCTCTAGAGTGCGCAATTCTTATCCAATTGGGATGAAATTTTGCACGACGTGTTTTGTTAAGACATACAAAAACCTTGCCAAGTATAGTTCAAATCGGTCCATAACCTGATATAGCTGCCATATAAACTGATCTGGGGTCTTGACTTCTTGAGCCTCTAGAGTGCGCAATTCTTATCCGATTGGAATGAAATTTTGCACGACGTGCTTTGTTATGATATCCAACAACATTGCCAAGTATAGTTCAAATCCGTCCATAACCTGGTATAGCTGCCATATCAACCGATCTTGGGTCTTGACTTCTTGAGCCTCTAGATTGCGCAATTCTTATCCGACTGGAATAAAATTTTGCACCACGTATTTTGTTATGATATCCAATAAATGTGCCATGTATGGTTGAAATCGGTTTATAACCTGATATAGCTGCCATATAAACCGATCTTGGGTCTTGACTTCTTGAGCCTCTAGAGTGCTCAATTCTTATCCGATTGGAATGAAATTTTGGACGACCTATTTTGTTATGATATCCAATAAATGTAAAATGTATGGTTGAAATCGGTCCATAACCTGATATAGCTGTCATATAAACCGATCTTGTGTCTTGACTTCTTGAGCCTCCAGAGGGCGCAATTCTTATCCGATTTGAATGAATTTTGGCACGACGTGTTTTGTTATGATATACAAAAACTGTGCCATGTATGGTTCAAATCGGATCATAACCTGATATAGCTGTCACATAAACCGATCTTGGGTCTAGAGTGTGCAATTCTTGTCCGATTGGAATGATATTTTGTACGACGGATTCTCCCATGACCATCAACATACGTGTTTATTATGGTCTGAATCGGTCTATAGCCCGATACAGCTCCCATATAAATCGATCTCTCTATTTTACTTCTTGAGCCCCCAAAGGGAGCAATTCTTATTCGAATTGGCTGACATTTTACACAGGTCTCCAACATGTAATAATATAATAATGGCAGAGCAAATCTTTTCTTATATCCTTTTTATACCCTCCACCATAAGATGGGGGGTATACTAATTTCGTCATTCTGATTGTAACTACTCGAAATATTCGTCTGAGACCCCATAAAGTATATATATTCTTGATCGTCGTGAAATTTTATGTCGATCTAGCAATGTCCGTCTGTCCGTCCGTCCATCCGTCCGTCCGTCCGTCTGTCTGTCGAAAGCACGCTAACTTCCGAAGGAGTACAGCTAGCCACTTGAAATTTTGCACAAATACTTCTAATTAGTGTAGGTCGGTTGGTATTGTAAATGGGCCATATCGGTCCATGTTTTGATATAGCTGCCATATAAACCGATCTGGGATCTTGACTTCTTGAGCCTCTAGAGTGCGTGTTTTGTTACGATATCCAAAAACTGTGCCAAGTATGGTTCAAATCGGTCCATAACCTTATATAGCTGTCATATAAACCGATCTGGGTTCTTGACTTCTTGAGCCTCTAGAGGTCGCAATTATTATCCGATTTGCCTGCCTGAAATTTTGTACGACGGATTCTCTCATGACCATTAATATACGTGTGTATTATGGTCTGAATCGGTCTATAGGCCGATACAGCTCCCATATAAATCGATATCTCTATTTTACTTCTTGAGCCCCCCCAAAGGCGCAAATCTTATTCGAATTGGCTGACATTTTACACAGGTCTCCAACATATAATTTAATTGTGGTCCAACCGGACCATATCTTGATATCGCTCTAATAGCAGAACAAATCTTTTCTTATATCCTTTTTTTATACCCTCCACCATAAGATGGGGGGTATACTAATTTCGTCATTCTGTTTGTAACTACTCGAAATATTCGTCTGAGACCCCATAAAGTATATATATATTCTTGATCGTCGCGACATTTTATGTCGACCTGCCATGTCGACCCAGCTAGCCGCTTGAAATTTTGCACAAATACTTCTTATTAGTGTAGGTCGGTTGGTATTGTAAATGGGCCATATCGGTCCATGTTTTGATATAGCTGCCATATAAACCGATCTAAGGTCTTGATTTCTTGAGCCTCTAGAGTGCGCAATTCTTATCCGATTGGGACGAAATTTTGCACAACGTGTTTTCTTACGATATTCAACAACTATGCCAAGTATGGTTCAAATCGGTATATAACCTGATATAGCTGCCATATAAACCGATCTTGGGTCTTGACTTCTTGAGCCTCTAGCGTGCGCAATTCTTATCCGATCAGAATGAAATTTTGCACGACGTGTTTTGTTATGATATCCAACAACTGTGCCAAGTATTGTTGAAATTGGTTCATAACCTGATATAGCTGCCATATAAACAGATCTTGGGTCTTGACTTCTTGAGCCTATAGAGTGCGCAATTCTTATCCGATTGAAATGGAATTTCGCACGACGTGTTTTGTTATGATGTCCAACAACTGCGCCAAGTATGGTTGAAATCGGTCCATAACCTGATATAGCTGTCATATAAACAGATCTGGGGATTTGACTTCTTGAGCTTCTAGAGGGCGCAATTCCTATCCGATTTGGCTGAAATTTTGCATGACGTATTTTATTTTTACTTTCAACAACTGTGTGAAATAAGGTTCAAATCGGTTCATAACCTGATATTGCTGCCATATAAACCGATCTGGGATCTTGACTTCTTGACCACTAGAGGTCGCAATTATTATCCGATATGCCTGATATTTTGTACCACGGATCCTCTCATGACCGTTAACAAACGTGTTTATTATGTTCTGAATCGGTCTATAGCCCGATACAGATCCCATATAAATCGTTCTTTCTATTTTACTTCGTGAGTCCCAATGTGCGCAATTCTTATACGAATTGGCTGAAATTTTACACAGGTCTCCAACATATAATTTAATTGTGGTCCGAACCGGACCATATCTTGATATCGTTTTAATAGCAGATCAACTCTTTTCTTATATCCTCTTTAGCCTAAGAAGAGATGCCGGGAAAACAACTCGACAAATGCGATCCATGGTGGAGGGTATATAAGATTCGGCCCGGCCGAACTTAGCACGCTTTTACTTGTTTTTGCCTAAGAAGAGATGCCGGGAAAAGAACTCGACAAATGCGATCCATGGTGGAGGGTATATAAGATTCGGCCCGGCCGAACTTAGCACGCTTTTACTTGTTTTGCCTAAGAAGAGATGCCGGGAGAAGAACTCGGCAAATGCGATCCATGGTGGAGGGTATGTAAGATTCGGCCCGGCCGAACTTAGCACGCTTTTACATGTTTCTTATATCCTTTTTTGCCTAAGAGGAGATGCCGGGAAAAGAACTCGACAAATGCGATCCATGGTGGAGGGTATATAAGATTCGGCCCGGCCGAACTTAGCACGCTTTAACTTGTTTTCATTATTATACCCTCCACCATAAGATGGGGGGTATACTAATTTCGTCATTCTGTTTGTAACTTCTCGAAATATTCGTCTGAGACCCCATAAAGTATATATATTCTTGATCGTCGTGTCATTTTATGTCGATCTAGCCATGTCCGTCCGTCTGTCCGTCCGTCCGTCCGTCCGTCCGTCTGTCTGTCGAAAGCACGCTAACTTCCGAAGGAGTAAAGCTAGCCGCTTGAAATTTTGCACAAATACTTCTTATTAGTGTAGGTCGGTTGGTATTGTAAATGGGCCATATCGGTCCATGTTTTGATATAGCTGCCATATAAACCGATCTTGGGTCTTGACTTCTTGAGCCTCTAGAGTGCGCAATTCTTATCCGATTGGAATGAAATTTTGCACGACGTGTTTTGTTATGATATCCAACAACTGTGCCAAGTATGGTTCAAATCGACCCATAACCTTATATAGCTGTCATATAAACCGATTTTGGGTCTTGACTTCTTGAGCCTCTAGAGTGCGCAATTCTTATCCGATGGGGATGAAATTTTGCACGACGTGTTTTGTTACGATATCCAACAACTTTGCCGAGTATTGTTTACATCGGTCCATAACCTGATATACCTGCCATATAAACCGATCTTGGGTCTTGACTTCTTGAGCCTCTAGAGTGCGCAATTCTTATCCGATTTGAATGAAATTTTGCACGACGTGTGTTGCTACGATATCCAATAACTTGCCAAGTATGGTTTACATCGGTCCATAACCTGATATAGCTGCAATATAAGTCTTGACTTCTTGAGCCTCTAGAGTACGCAATTCTTATCCGATTGGAATAAAATTTTGCACGACGTGTTTTAATATGATATCCAATAACTGTGCCGAGTGTGGTTCAAATCGGTCCATAACCTGATGTAGCTGTTATATAAACCGATATTGGGTCTTGACTTCTTGAGCCTCTAGAGTGCGCAATTCTTTTCCGATCGGAATGAAATTTTGCACTACGTGTTTTGTTATGATATCCAACAACTGCGCCAAGTATAGTTCAAATCGGTCCATAACCTGATATAGCTGCCATATAAACCGATCTTGGGTCTTGACTTCTTGAGCCTCTAGCGTGCGCAATTCTTACCCGATCAGAATGAAATTTTGCACGACGTGTTTTGTTATTATATCCAACAACTGTGCCAAGTATGGTTCAAATCGGTCAATAACCTGATATAGCTGCCATGTAAACCGATCTTGGGTCTTGACTTCTTGAGCCTCTAGAGTGCGCAATTCTTATCCGATTGGAATGAAATTTTGCACGACGTGTTTTGTTATGATATCCAACAACTGCGGCAAGTATAGTTCAAATCGGTCCATAATCTGATATAGCTGCCATATAAACCGATCTTGGATCTTGACTTCTTGAGCCTCTAGAGGGCGCAACTCTTATCCGAATGGACTGGAATTTCGCACGACGTGTTTTGTTATGATACCCAACAACTGTGCAAAGTATGGTTTAAATCGGTCCATAACCTGATATAGCTGCCATATAAACCGATCTTGGGTCTTGACTTCTTGAGCCTCTAAAGGGCACAATTCTTATCCGATTTGAATGAATTTTTGCACGAAGTATTTCGTTATGATATCCAACAACTGTGCCAAGTATGGTTGAAATCGGTCCATAACCTGATATAGCTGTCATATAAACAGATCTGGGGATTTGACTTCTTGGGCTTTTAGAGGGCGCAATTCCTATCCGATTTGGCTGAAATTTTGCGTGACGTATTTTATTTTTTCTTTCAACAACTGTGTCAAATAAGGTTCAAATCGGTTCATATCCTGATATAGCTGCCATATAAACCGATCTGGGATCTTGACTTCTTGACCCCTAGAGGTCGCAATTATTATCCGATATGCCTGAAATTTTGTACGACGGATCCTCTCATGACCATCAACAAACGTGTTTATCGGTCTATAGCCCGATACAGATCCCTTATAAATCGTTCTCTCTATTTTACTTCGTGAGCCCCAATGGGCGCAATTCTTATACGAATTGGCTGAAATTTTACACAGGTCTCCAACATATAATTTAATTGTGGTCCGAACCGGACCATATCTTGATATCGTTTTAATAGCAGAGCAACTCTTTTCTTATATCCTTTTTTTTTTTTGTCTAAGAAGAGATGCCGGGAAAAGAACTCGACAAATGCGATTCATGGTGGAGGGTATATAAGATTCGGCCCGGCCGAACTTAGCACGCTTTTACTTGTATTTTTCTAAACTAGTTTATTATAATAACCATGACTTGTGTAGATTGATTGTTATGTTGCTGCTTTATGATCTAGTCATGACACATATGATTTTAATATGTTTGTTTTATTCTGTTAGTGTCACCCTCTTTTTAGTGGCAACTTCATGGGATTTTTGATGATACAACCCTAATGTTTCTAGCACTTTTGACACTTTTTATTTTTCTTTTGATGTACACAGGCCAATAGTCAAAGAGGCATTCAAAGAAACCAGGTACTTCCTTTCTTTTTCGACCACCGCATCATCCACATCACCAATAGAGTGAAAGAATGGTAAGAATAGAGATCATAAATTTTCTATACAATCGTTAGACTGGAAAAAATGTGTTAAGTGTTAAATAAACGTGGATTGAATTTTTTTAAGTGCGAATATATATTGAAAAGGTATGGAACCTCACATTATATTGGAATTTATCGGTCTTTAAAAAACCTTAATTTTTGATTCCACGGTATTGCCTTGGGAAAGTGTTTTTGTCGGCTTTTGCGGCACGCACATTTGGTGCAGAGACCGCTTCCTTACACGTGGCCAAAGCTCGACTTGCAATCCCATAGTCTTAGGGAAGAAGGGGCATTTCACCTTCAGCACCAAAAACCAATTGCTCTAAAATTATTCAGGAAGGAGCTCGAACAATTTTTGTGAGAGGTACAAAAATTTAATTTAATTTCACGTGCTAAAAACCACAGCCATCTTCCATCATTTTACCAAATTGAAGAAGAAGAAGAACTAGTCTAACGCAGATTCACCCAAAGTTGTTTGACTGAACTCCAGGCTGAACAATGATGAACCACTGAGGGAAAAAGAAAAATATCCTCCACCATAACGTTAGGAAAAAACAAGTAAAAGCGTGCTAAGTTCGGCCGGGCCGAATCTTATATACCCTCCACCATGGAGCGCAGTTGTCGAGTTCTTTACCCGACATCTCTTCTTAAGCAAAAAGTGATAGAAGAAAAGATTTGCTCTGCTATTAGAGCGATATAAAGATATGATCCGGTTTAGACCACTACTAAATTATATGTTGGAGACCTGTGTAGAATGTCAGCCAATTCGAGTAAGAATTGCGCCCTTTGGGGGCTCAAGAAGTAAAATAGAGAGATCGATTTATATGGGAGCTGTATCGGGCTATAAACAGATTTAGACCATAATAAACACGTATGTTTATGGTCAAGAGAGGATCCATCGTACAAAATTTCAGGCAAATCGGATAATAATTGCGACTTCTAGAGGCTCAAGAAATCAAGATCCCAGATCGGTTTATATGGCAGCTATATCAGGTTATGAACCGATTTAAACCTTATTTGACAGAGTGGTTGAAAGAAAAAATAAAAAATAAAAAACGTCATGCAAAATTTCAGCCAAATCAGGTAGGAATTGCGCCCTCTAGAAGCTCAAAAAGTCAAGTCCCCAAATCTGTTTATATGACAGCTATATCAGTTTATGAGCCGATTTGAACCATTTTTGGCACACTTGTTGGATATTATAAAAAAAACATGTCGTGCAAAATTTCATTCCAATCTGATAAGAATTGCGCACTTTAGAGGCTTAAGAAGTCAAGACCCAAGATCGGTTTATATGGCAGCTATATCAGGTTATGGACCGATTAGGACCATACTTAGCACAGTTGTTGAATATCATAACAAAACACGTCGTGCAAAATTTCATTGTAATCGGATAAGAATTGCGCACTCTAGAGGCTTAAGAAGTCAAGACCCAAGATCGGCTTATATGGCAGCTATATCAGGTTATGGACCGATTTCAACCATACTTGGCACAGTTGTTGGATATCGTAACAAAACACGTCGTGCAAAATTTCGTTCCAAGCGGATAAGAATTGCGCACTCTAGAGGCTCAAGAATTCAAGACCCAAGATCGGTTTATATGGCAGCTATATCAGGTTATGGACCGATTTCAACCATACTTGGCACAGTTGTTGGATATCGTAACAAAACACGTCGTGCCAAAATTCATTCAAATCGGATAAGAATTGCGCACTCTAGAGGCTCAAGAAGTCAAGACCCAAGATCGGTTTATATGGCAGCTATATCAGATTATGAACCGATTTCAACCATACTTGGCACAGTTGTTGGATGTCATAACAAAACACGTCGTGCAAAATTTCGTGCCAATCGGATAAGAATTGCGCACTCTAGAGGTTCAAGAAGTCAAGGCCCAAGATCGGTTTATATGGCAGCTATATCAAAACATGGACCGATATGGCCCATTTACAATACCAACCGACCTACACTAATAAGAAGTATTTGTGCAAAATTTCAAGCGGCTAGCCTTACTCCTTCGGAAGTTAGCGTGCTTTCGACAGACAGACGGACGGACGGACGGACGGACGGACGGACGGACAGACGGACGGACATGGCTAGATCGACATAAAATTTCACGACGATCAAGAATATATATACTTTATGGGGTCTCAGACGAATATTTCGAGTAGTTACAAACAGAATGACGAAATTAGTATACCCCCCATCTTATGGTGGAGGGTATAATAATAAGATACTTAGAACAAAACGAAATATTATTTTACTTTATTACATTTTAAAGGCAGTGAAATACTAGATTTTGGTTGAGCAAAATGGAGCTTATTGCATGTTAAATTTTTTTTCTCGAAATTCTCCCCTTAATATATAGCAGCTGTACACCGTGGGAAGGCCTTCATCATGGACCTGTAAAGCTGGTGAGTTTGATGTTAGAACCCCTTCAAATCGATTAAAATAATATATATTAAAATAATAATTTTTATTTTATTTATTTATCGGTTTATATGACAGCTACATGAGGTTATAGACCGATTTAAACCATACCATATACACAGTTGTTGGATTTCACAACAAAATACTTCGTTCAAAATTTCATTCAAATCGGATACGAATTGCGCCCTCTATTGGGTAAAGAAATCAAGATTCAAGATCGGTTTATATGGTAGCTACATCAGGTTATTGACCGATTTGAACCTAAACTAGCACAGATGTTAGAAGTCATAGCGAAACACGTCGTGCAAAATTTCATTCCAATCGGATAAGAATTGAGCTCTCTAGAGGCTCAAGAAGTCAAGACCCAAGATCGGTTTATATGGCAGCTATATCAGGTTATCATCCGATTTGAACCATACTTGGCACAGTTGTTGGATTTCATAACGAAATACTTGGTGCAAAATATCATGAAAATCAGATAAGAATTGCGCCCTTTAGAGGCTCAAGAAGTCAAGACCCAAGATTGGTTTATATGGCAGCTATATCAGCTTATCATCCGATTTGAACTATACTTGGCACAGTTGTTGGATATCATAAAAAACAACGTCATGCAAAATTTCATTTCAATCGGATAAGAATTGCGCCCTCTAGAGGATTAAAAAGTCAAGACCCAAGATCGGTTTATATGGCAGCTATATCATAACATTTACCGATATGGCCCATTTGCAATCCCAACCGACCTACACTAACCCCAACCGACCTACACTAACAAGAAGTATTTGCGCAAAATTTCAAGCGACAAGCTTTACTCTTTCGAAAGTTAGCGTGCTTTCGACAGACAGACGGACGGACGGACCCACAGACGGACGGACATGGCTAGATCGACATAAAATGTCACGACGATCAAAAATACATATACTTTATGGGGTCTCAGACGAATGTTTTGAGTAGTTACAAACAGAATGACGAAATTAGTAATGGGGGCTACCTATGGTGGCGAGTATAACAAGTAACAAGTAAGAGCGAGCTAAGTTCGGCCGGTTCGAATCTTATATACCCTCCACCATAGATCGCATTTGTCAAGTTATTTTCCCGGCATCTCTTGTTAGGCAAAAAAAGGATATAAGAAAAGATTTGCTCTGCTATTAGAGCGATATCAAGATATGGTCCGGTTTGCACCACAATTAAATTATATGTTGGAGACCTGTGTAAAATGTCAGCCAATTCGAATAAGAATTGCGCACTTTGGTGGCTCAAGAAGTAAAATAGAGAGATCGAGCTGTATCGGGCAATAGACCGATTCAGACCATAATAAACACGTATGTTGATGGTCAAGAGAGGATCCGTCGTACAAAATTTCAGGCAAATCGGATAATACAATAATTGCGACCTCTAGATGATCAAGAAGTCAAGATCCCAGATTGGTTTATATGGCAGCTATATCAGGTTATGAACCGATTTAAACCTTATTTGACACAGTTGTTGAAAGAAAAAATAAAACGTCATGCAAAATTTCAGACAAATCGGATAGGAATTGCGCCCTCTAGAAGCTCATGAAACCAAGTCCCCAGATCTGTTTATATGACAGCTATATCAGGTTATGAACCGATTTGAAATTTGGATATCATAAATATCATAACAAAATACTTCGGATATCATAAAAAAATACTTCGGATATTATAACAAAATACTTCGTCCAAAAATTCATTCAAATCGGATAAGAATTGCGCCCTCTAGAGACTCAAGAAGTCAAGACCCAAGATCGGTTTATATGACAGCTATATCAGGTTATGAACCAATTTGAAACTTGCTTGGCACACTTGTTGGATATCATAGCAAATCACGTCATGCAAAATTTCACTCCAATCGGATAAGAATTGCGCACTCTAGAGGCTCTAGAAGTCAAGACCCCAGATTATATGGCAGCTATATCAGGTTATCATCCCATTTGAATCATACTTGGCACAGAGTTTGGATATCATAACAAAACACTAAGTGCAAAATTTCATTTCAAATGGATAAGATTTGCACACTCTTGAGGCTCAAGAAGCCAAGACTCAAGATCGGTTTATATGGCAGCTATATCAGAACATTGGCCGATATGGCCCATTTACAATACAACCGACCTACACTAATAAGAAGTATTTGTGCAAAATTTCAAGCGGGTAGCTTGAAATTTTCTGTCCGTTCGTCTGTCTGCTTTCGATAGACAGACTGACGGGCGGACGGACGGACGGATGGACGGACAGACGGACATGGCTAGATCGACATAAAATGTCGCGACGATCAATAATGTATATGCTTTATGGGGTCTCAGACGAATATTTCGAGTAGTTACAAACAGAATGACGAAATTAGTATACCCCCCATCCTATGGTGGTGGGTATAAAAAGGCGTTATGTTCGGCCGGGCCGAACTTTGGATACCGACCACCTCGGGAATATATGTAAACCACCTTACATCAAAATCCGATGAAAATTGCATACCTTATGTCCCATAGCAGTTGTATTGAAATATGTTTCGATTTGGACGAAATACTTCTAAGTAAAAGTTATTATTCAATTGTGTATAGCAAAATATTGGTATTTTTAGTAGCTATATCTAAAAATAAACCGATCTGACCGATACGACATGGATGTCGAAAAGCCTAATATAAGTCACTGTGTCAAATTTCAGTTAAATCGGATTACAAATGCGTATTTTTTGGTGCTAAGATTTTAAATCGAGGCCCCTTCTATGGGCCCAAAACATTAAATTGAGAGATCGGTCTATATGGCAGCTATATCGAAATCTGGACCGATCTAAAATTAAAGAAGGATGTCAAAGGGCCTAACACAACTCACTGCCCGAATTTTCGGCCACATCGGACAATAAATACGATTTTTATGGCCCCAAAATCTAAAACCGAGAGATTGGTCTATATGGCAGCTAAATCCAAATCTGGACCGATCTGTGCCACATTGCAGAATTATGTCAAGGCGATTAACTTAACTCACTGTCCCAAATTTCGGCGACATCGGACAATAAATACGCTTTTTATGGCCCAAAACCTAAAACCGAGAGTTCGGTCTATATGGCAGCTGATCCGATCAGGGCCAAATCGAAGAAAGATGTCGAAGGGTCTAACACAACTCACTGTCCCAAATTTTGGCACAATCGGATAATAAATGTGGCTTTTATGGGCCTATGACCCTAAATCGGAGGATCGGTATAAGGCAGCTATAACCAAATCTGGACCGATCTGAACCAAATTTAAGAAGGATGTTGAAGGGCCACACACATCTTACTGTCCCGAATTTCAGCAAAATTGGATAATAAATGTGGCTTTTATGGACCTACGACCCTAAATCGGAGTATCGGTCTATATGGCAGCTATATCCAAATATTGGCCGATCTGGACCAAACTGATGTAGTATATCGTAAGGCCTAACACAACTCTCTGTCTCAAATTTCAGTAAAATCGGATAATAAATGTGGCGTTTATGGGCCTAAGACCCTAAATCGGCCGGTCGGTCTATATGTGTGCTATATCAAGATGTAGTCCGATATAGCCCATCTTCGAACTTAACCTGCTTATGGACAAAATAAGAATAAGAAGTTTCAGCTTAATATCTCTATTTTTAAAGACTGTAGCGTGATTTCAATAGACAGACGGGCGGACATGTCTAGATCGTCTTAGATTTTTACGGTGTTCGAGAATATGTATACTTTATGGAGTCAGAAATGGATATTTCAATGTGTTGCAAACGGAATGACAAAATGAATAAACCCCCATCCTGCGGTGGTGGGTATAATAAATTTACTTACCCCAAATTTTTCCTCGAGGGTAGAAATACTATTGGGTTGCCCAAAAAGTAATTGCGGATTTTTCATATAGTCGGCGTTGACAAATTTTTTCAACGGCTTGTGACTCTGTAATTGCATTATTTCTTCAGTCAGTTAGCAGCTGTTACTTTTAGCTTGCTTTAGAAAAAAAAGTGTAAAAAAGTATATTTGATTAAAGTTCATTCTAAGTTTTATACAAAATGCATTTACTTTCTTTTAAAAAATCCGCAATTACTTTTTGGGCAACCCAATACAATATATGTTTGTATGTAACATGAGTGTGTAGCTTTGCATGGAATCGATATACGGTCCATTCATAATTTTTGTTTTAATATGAAACAAAAATTATGAGACGATTCCCTCATCAACATCTGGAGGAGATATTTTCTTTGTTCCCCAGTCGATAAATTTCATCGGTTCCGGTTAGGTTATAACGTAAATTTGTATAGTTTTATTTGGTTTTCTAATCAAAATTGCCCTTGTAGCTTCAATAGTCAAATAAAGAGGGAGTCTATAATAATAATTAATATAATAGGAATTTAGTTTAGGAAAAGAAGGACACGAACCATCCACCCGATTGTTGCTAGCGTTCTTAAAGGCTCCCGAAGTCCTACATTTCTCCTGAACGTAATGATGCTAGAATTTTACATTTGGAGTTGCATCAAGGATTCGTAACGTATCCAGGGCATTACAGACCACCCCAAGCCCCAAAACACCCCTAAATCGGACATATTTACCGACCATGACAATATGGGACTCAAATGAAAGGTATTTGCGAGTAGAATACGAATCTAATATCCAAATGTAGGACCAAGTTTCTGGGGGTCTACCCCTTTCCCAAAACACATCCCAAACATGGACTTTTTAACTGACCGTGGGAATATGGGGCCAAGTGTTTGGGGGGACGCTTCTCACCAAAAACATCCCCCAAAGGGGAAAAATTTACGACCATAGCAATATTGGGCTCAAACGGAAGGTCGGGAGTAAAGCACGAGTTTGATATTAATGTTTGGGAAAGTGTCTACGGCGCCACCCCACCCCCACAACACCACCCAAATCGGAAGTATTTTCTGACTATTGCAATATGAGGCTCCAATAAGAGGGTTTTTACAGTAGAACGCGAATCCGATATATATTTTCAAGGCCAACACACTGAGTAGCCGCCCATTACCCAAAACACCCCCCACGCCGGTCATGTTTGCCGACTATGGAAATATGGGGCTCAAATTAAAGGTATTTGGGAGTAGACCACGTATCTGATATCGACATTAGAGGCCAACTGTCTAGCGGATGTCCCACCACCATAACAACCCCAAATAGGACGTATTTGCTCGCCAAGACAATTTGGGTCTTAAAGAGAGGGGATTTAAATATTCATAGTTTTTAGGGCCAATACCGCAAACCGGACATACTTGCTGACTTTTGCAATAATGAGTTTAAATGAGATTAGAAAACGAATTTGATATCCAATTGTGAGGCCAATGGCAATATGGGGTTCCAATAAATCATATAGAGATACATGAGAAGAGAGCACGTCGCTGATATATTTTCCGGTCGTATTGTTTGAGGGACCACCCCAATCCACAAAAGACCCCAAATCGAGCATATTTAGAGACCATGTTAATGTGGAGCTTTAATGAAAGGTATTGGGCGTTAGAGCAAGAATTGATACCCTCTTTCGGGACCAATTTTCTGGGGGTCTAACCCTTTCCCAAAATACCCCAAAAACAGCAATTTTTTAGTGACCATCGAAATATGGATAGATAGAATACGAATTTGATATCCCAATGTAGGACCATGTATTTATGGCATCACCCCTTTCCCAAAACATCCCCCAAAGGGGACAAATTTACGGCCATAGCAACATGGGGCTCAAATGAAAGGTCTTTGGGATTAAAGCGCGAATCTGATAACCTATTTTGGGGCCATGTGTTTGGGGGACGCCTCATCCTGTCAACTCCTCTTAAGCCAATGGTAATATGGGGTTTAAATAAATGGTATTTGAGAGAAGAGCACGATGCTGATATTTTTTCAGGGCCAAATATCTGAGGGACCACCGAAAACACCTCTAAACACCTTAAAATCGGTCAATAACCTGATATAGCTGTCATATAAACCGATCTGGGGTCTTTACTTCCTGAGCCTCTAGAGGACGCAATTATTATTGGATTTGGCTGAAATTTTGCATGAGGTGTTTTGCTATGACTTTCAACAATTGTGCTAAGAATAGTTCAAATCGGTTCGTAACTTGATATAGCTGCTATATAAACCGATCTGGGGTCTTGACTTCTTGAGCCACTAGAGGGCGCAATTATTATCCGATTTAGCTGAAATTTTGTACAACGGCTTCTCTTATGACCTTCAACATACGTGTTGAAAATGGCATAAATCGGCTTATAGCCTAATACGCTCCCCTATAAACCGTTCTCCCTTTTTTACTTTTTCAGCCTCTAAAGTGCACAATTCTTACTAGATTTGGCTGAAATTTTACACAATGACTTCTACTATGGTCTCCAATATTTAGTTTAATTATGGTCCGAAATGAACCATAGCTTGATATTGTTCCAATAATAGCAATTCTTATTTTATCCTTTGTTTGCCTGAAAAGAAATACCGTGGCAAGAGCTCGACAAATGCAATCCATGGTGCAGGGTATATAAGATTCAGCCCGGCCGAACTTAGCACGCTTTTACTTGTTAAAAGCTACCTGACAACAAGAAAGCAATATATTGCTACAGATGGGTCTGCAAGTTCATTTGGTTCAATTGATTATGGTGTTCTCCAAGGTAGTTGTCTTGGCCGTTATTGTTTTCAATATTTCTGAACGATATCAAGAACCTCCAGTTAAGTGGAAAATTATTCATGTTTGCTGATGATATATGTCTTTTCTACCCATATATGAGTGACATGGCTTTAAAAGTTTGTGTGGAACGAAATTCTGCTCTGTTGTTTGAATACAGTAGGATAAATCGATTTGTGTTAAATTCTAGGGAAGACTCAACTAGTGCGATTTAGACCGCATCCCACAAATGAAAATTTCAGTGTATTTAATGACGGCGAGAGACAAACTGCGTCAAGTACCTTGGTGTTATCTTGCAGAATAATTTGTTTTGGGATATGCATATCAAATCAATCAAAATGAAAATATCTCAGGCATTGGGAATACTTTTCAAGTTTAAAAACAAGTAAAAGCGTGCTAAGTTCGGTCGGGCCGAATCGTACATACCCTCCAACATGGATCGCATTTGCCGAGTTCTTTTCCCGGCATCTCTCTTAGGCAAAAAAGGATATAAGAAAAGATTTGCTCTGCTATTATTATACCCTCCACCATAAGATGGGGGGTATACTAATATCGTCATTCTGTTTGTAACTACTCGAAATATTCCTCTGAGACCCCATAAAGTATATATATTCTTGATCGTCGCGACATTTTATGTCGATCTAGCCATGTCCGTCCGTCTGTCCGTCCGTCCGTCTGTCGAAAGCACGCTAACTTCCGAAGGAGTAAAGCTAGCCGCTTGAAATTTTGCACAAATACTTCCTATTAGTGTAGGTCAGTTGGTATTGTAAATGGGCCATATCGGTCTATGTTTTGATATAGCTGCCATATAAACCGATCTTGGGTCTTGACTTCTTGAGCCTCTAGTGTGCGCAATTCTTATCCAAATGGAATGAAACTTTGCACGACGTGTCTGCAAAGTTTCCAATCGGAAAAGAATTGCGCACTCTAGAGGCTCAAGAAGTCAAGACCCAAGATCGGTTGATATGGCAGCTATATCAGGTTATAGACCGATTTGAACTATACTTGGCACAGTTGTTGGATATCATAACAAAACACGTCGTGCAAAATTTCATCCCAATCGGACAAGAATTGCGCACTCTAGAGGCTCAAGAAGTCAAGACCCAAGATCGGTTTATATGACAGCTATATCTGGTTATGTACCGCTTTGAACCATACTTGGCAAAGTTTTTGGATATCATAGCAAAACACGTCGTGCAAAATTTCATTCCAATCGGATAAAAATTGCGCACTCTAGAGGCTCATCAAAACATGGACCGATATGGCCCATTTACAATACCAACCGACCTACACTAATAAGAAGTATTTGTGCAAAATTTCAAGCGGCTAGCTTTACTCCTTCGGAAGTTAGCGTGCTTTCGACAGACAGACGGACGGACGAACGGACGCACGGACGGACATGGCTAGATCGATATAAAATGTCGCGACGATCGCGATACTTTATGGGGTCTCAGACGAATATTTCGAGTAGTTACAAACAGAGTGACGATATTAGTATACCCCCCATCTTTTGGTGGAGGGTATAATAAGTTAAATGTAACTTCAAAACTTATGACATGCCATTGTTTAATACAATCACTTATCAATTACTTAATAACAGTGTATGCTTACAACAGAAATAATGTAAGCTTAAAATCTTTACAACGGTTATAAAATAAATTGCGTAAATTAGTATACAACTTGCCTGTAGGTTATTCCACTTGGCAGCTTTTTATGAATGTGTGTACATACAGTCTGCCAATTAATGGTTTGTATAAATATGACATACTAAAATATGTTTTCAAGTGTTTATTAAATATTGGGTATCGTACAATATAATTTTGCCAAAATGAATCATATTTTAGTACCTGCAACATGATTAATCTAAAAGTACCGAGAGGTAGAATAAACAAGTAAAAGCGTGCTATGTTCGGCCGGGCCGAATCTTGTATACCCTCCACCATGGATCGAATTTGTCGAGCTCTTGCCACGGTATCTCTTTTTAGACAAACAAAGGATATAAGAAAATAATTGCTATGTTATTGGAACAATTTCAAGTTATGGTTCATTCCGGACCATAATTTAACTGAATATTGGAGACCATAGTAGAAGTCATTGTGTTAAATTTCAGCCAAATCTAGAAAGAATTGCGCACTTTAGGGGCTGAAGAAGTAAAATAGGGAGATCGGTTTATGGGGGTTCTGTATTAAGCTATAAACCGATTCATGCCATACTCGACACCTATGTTAGAGGTCATGAGAGCCAAAATTGCAGCCAAATCGGATAATACTTGCGAAGTTAAGATCCCATATCGGTTTATATGGCAGCTATATCAGGTAAGGCACCGATTTGAACCATACACAGCACAGTTGTTGAAAGTCATAATAAAAAACCTCATGCTAAAATTTCAGCCAAATTGGATAAGAGTTGTGCCCTCTAGCGGCTCAAGAATTCAATATCCCAGATCGGTTTATATGGCAGCTTTATCCAAACTTAGACCGATATAGCCCGTTTACAATTCCAATCGACCTACAATAATAAGAAGTATTTCTGCAAAATTTCTAGCTTTACTCCTTCGAAAGTTAGCGTGCTTTCGACAGACAGACGGATGGACGGACGGACATGGCTAGTTCGACTTAAAATGTCATGACGATCAAGAATATATTTACTTGATAGTGTCTTAGACGAATATTTCGAGGAGTTGCAAACAGAATGACGAATTTAGTATGAGGATGGCATGACCCGCATTAAATTGAATAAGGATGAATGAATAAGCAGACTTTATTAGTCCGAAGCTTTTCGGGTCGATTCAGTCCGAGTTAATGGCGTTGGCTACACTATAGATCAGCGATACGGTTGGTAGAATGACTAAAATCTATAGGGAGATCTGGATTGTTAGAGGACACAAGGGACGACGGACACATTTATGCAGAAAAGGTGCGGCAAGTGCGGGGCATATGGTGAAGATGATGAGACGCTGGAGAGTCCCGGCTTTCGCGGGTAACAGACACCGCCAGTTAGGTGCAGACACTATATTAGACATGACCTAACTTAGAACGTGGTATGAAGAAGAATAAACGAACAAGGGCGAACTTCTCACATATCAATTAGTGCTATCTGATTCAAGTTTTTAGCTCAATGATAGGGAGCCTCTTTTTTTTGTACCCGAGTCCGAACGGCGTCCATCAGTGCAACACTTCTTTGGATAGAAGTTTTTACATCGCATAATGCCTCACAAATGTTGCTTGCATTACGAGCGGATAATCACAGCTGAAACTTTTTCTGATGTTCTCCCCAGGATTCGAACCCAGGTGTTCGGCGTCATAGGGGGTCATGCTAACCCATGGGCTACGGTGGCCTCCAGCGTTGCCTCCACGGAATTTTAGACTTTGATTTTTTCGAGGTTACCTTTTAGTATTTAGAGCGCACAACATGGGAAGGATTAATATCCAAAACCTCTTTTGAAATTAACTGCTTATATTCCCCAGAATTGGAGCAGGGCTAAGGTAGTTTTTATAGAGTAGAAACCGTAATACAGTTCAGCAACAAATTTCAGACCGATTAGTCTCTCATTAAGATACTGGAATGAATTTTGAACCTTCATATCAGAAACAAGTAAAAGCGTGCTAAGTTCGGCCGGGCCGAATCTTATATACCCTCCACCATGGATAGCATTTGTCGAGTTCTTTTCCCGGCATCTCTTCTTAGGCAAAAAAGCATATAAGAAAAGATTTGCTCTGCTATTAGAGCGATATCAAGATATGGTCCGGTTTGGACCACAATTAAATTATATGTTGGAGACCTGTGTAAAATGTCAGCCAATTCGAATAAGAATTGCGCCCTTTGGGCGATTTGTATGGGAGCTGTATCGGGCTATAGACCGATTCAGATCATAATAAACACGTATGTTGATGGTCACGAGAGGATCCGTAGAACAAAATTTCAGACAAATCGGATAATAATTGCGACCCCTAGAGGCTCAAGAAGTCAAGACCCAAGATCGGTTTATATGGAAGCTGTATCAAAACATGGACCGATATGGCCCATTTACTATACTAACCGACCTACACCAATAAGAAGTATTTGTGCAAAATTTCAAGCGGCTAGCCTTACTCCTTCGGAATTTTGCGTGCTCTCTACAGACAGACGGTCGGGCATGGCTAGATCGACACAAAATGTCGCGACGATCAAGAATATATATACTTTATGGGGTCTCAGACGAATATTTCGAGTAGTTACAAACAGAATGACGAAATTAGTATACCCCCATCCTATGGTGGAGGGTATAAAAATGTTGGGGACGTCTCTCTTCTCTAGCTGATAAGATGCCTATATTAAGGGCAGATTTGTGGACTCCGCATAGGACTACATTCTAGCGGCATTAACCGAACATTAAAGGGACCTTTAATAACGTAAATATATCTGTCTTTCTGTATTCATAAGACTTGTCTTATGTACTTCGAATACGAATAGAGCGCGCTCTATTCGGCATGCTATCTCATATGTATTGTATTTTTATACCCTCCACCATAAGATAGGGGGTATACTAATTTCGTCATTCTGTTTGTAACTACTCGAAATATTCGTCTGAGACCCCATAAAGTATATATATTCTTGATCGTCGCGACATTTTATGTCGATCTAGCAATGTCCGTCCGTCCGTCCGTCCGTCTGTCCATCCGTCCGTCCGTCCGTCCGCCCGTCCGTCTGTCGGTCGAAAGCACCCTAACTTCCGAAGGAGTAAAGCTAGCCGCTTGAAATTTTGCACAAATACTTCCTATTAGTGTAGGTCGGTTGGTATTGTAAATGGGCCATATCGGTCCATGTTTTGATATAGCTGCCATATAAACCGATCTTGGGTCTTGATTTCTTGAGCCTCTAGAGTACGCAATTCTTATCCAATTGGAATGAAATTTTGCACGACGTGTTTTGTTATGATATCCAACAACTTTGCCAAGTATAGTTCAAATCGGTCCGTAACCTGATATAGCTGCCATATCAACCGATCTTGGGACTTGACTTCTTGAGCCTCTAGAGTGCGCAATTCTTATCCGATTGGAATGAAATTTTGCACGACGTGTTTTGTTATGATATCCAACATTTGTGCCATGTATGGTTCAAATCGGTCCATAA
This sequence comes from Stomoxys calcitrans, assembly GCF_963082655.1. NCBI lineage: Eukaryota > Metazoa > Arthropoda > Insecta > Diptera > Muscidae > Stomoxys > Stomoxys calcitrans. The sequence goes on along the minus strand of NC_081552.1, from coordinate 79,629,293 downwards.
CCTGATATAGCTGCCATATCAACCGATCTTGGGTCTTGACTTCTTGAGCCTCTAGAGTGCGCAGTTCTTATCCAATTGGAATGAAATTTTGCACGACGTATTTTGTTATGATATCCAATAAATGTGCCATGTATGGTTTAAATCGGTCCATAACCTGATATATCTGTCATATAAACCGATCTTGGGTCTTGACTTCTTGAGCCTCCAGAGGGCGCAATTCTTATCCGATTTGAATGGTACGAATTTAGCACGCTTTTACATGTTTCTTATATCCTTTTTTGCCTAAGAGGAGATGCCGGGAAAAGAACTCGACCAATGCGATCCATGGTGGAGGGTATATAAGATTCGGCTCGGCCGAACTTCGCACGCTTTTACTTGTTTTATTTTATTTTATTTTACCACCACCATAGCATAGAGGCTATATTCATTTAGTCGTTCCGTTTGTAACACATCGAAATATCAATTTCCGACCTTACATGGTATATACATATGTTTCCGTTCGTCGTAAAATTCTAAGACGATTTAACGATGTTCGTGTCTGTGCGTCCGTCTGTTGTAATCACTCTACAGCTTTCAAAAATTGAGATATAGAGCTGAAAATTGGCACAGATACGTCCTTTTGCTGCACGAAGGTTAAGTTCTTAAACAGTCCAAATCGGACCATAGTTGGATATAGCTGCTATAAAGACCAATTTACCGATAAATTTTATAAAGCCCACAAAAGCGTTATTTATCAACCGATTTTGTTATTACCCGATGTCATTTTAATTTTAAACAGTGAGTTGTTTTAAACCTCTTGCTATTCGACCGAAGTATGGTTCAGATCGGACTATATTTAGATATAGCTGCCATATAGACCGATCTACTTTTCATTTCATTACATTCTATTTCATTATGTTTTTTTATACCCTCCACCATAGGATGGGGGGTATACTAATTTCGTCATTCTGTTTGTAACTACTCGAAACATTCGTCTGAGACCCCATAAAGTATATATATATTCTTGATCGTCGTGACATTTTATGTCGATCTAGCCATGTCTGTCCGTCTGTCCGTCCGTCCGTCCGTCTATCTGTCGAAAGCACGCTAACTTCCGAAGGAATAAAGCTTTTCGCAATTCTTACTAGATTTGGCTGAAATTGTAGACAATAACTTTTACTATGGTCTCCAGTATTCAGTTAAATTATGGTCAGAAATGAAGTTGATATTGTTCCAATAACATAGCAATTCTTTCCCCTTATCCTTTGTTTGCCTAATAAGAGATACCGTGGCAAGAGCTCGACAAATGCGATCCATTGTGGAGGATATATAAGATTCGCCCCGGCCGAGTTTAGCACGCTTTTGCTTGTTTTATGTGCATGTATGAATATTCGATGAAATAAAATCACGATTTAATCGAAAAAAGTTAGATATTTAATCCAAAATCCATATATCATACAAAATTTTTCGTACGTATCATACGATGTGTAGAACTTTCAGAGTTGCTGCTTTTACAATTTAGTATGACATGTCTTATCACGTAAGGTTACCTAATGGCGAAGTGCCAGAATAGGCTGGCTAGGTTTTCAGACACTTTTGCACATGGATCGAACATGGAAAATGGAACGGTGTGTTGCATCTTTTTGTATATGAGGGGTAAACACAGCATTTTTCATGCTGAGTCCTTGCAAATTCCTTGGCGGCTGTCGAGAGTTTCTGATCCCTCTACAGTAGTATTATGCCTTGTCCCTATGCTAGGTACCGGGATGCAAGGTATTTGGGAGAACGGCAGTGAACCTTCCCCATTTATCGGTTCTGGATGTGTGTTCTCCGACTCTCATATCTGCCACAGGCTCAAATAGCGCTATAAGGAAGACTAGGTTTAATCGTTGGAATTGCAAGCGAATCGATGATTAGTTCTAGTATTTCCTCGCAACACATTGTCCATATATTCTCTGACTTCTGATAGTACTTGCAAATTTGCCCACAAACATTGCATCAATAAACAGCGGGTAACTTCTTTTTATATCGCATCCGAACTTCTTCCTCGTTGGGAAGAAGTTCTAGCCGCGATTTGAATCCAGGCCGTCAGCGTTATAGGTGGACATGTTAAACTCTACGCCACGGCGGCTTTCAGAAGGCAATAACCACTAAAAATATTTCTGATGTTCTCGTCAGGTTTCGAACCTGTGCGTTCAGAATCATAGACGAACATTCTGTCCTCTGCGCCACCGTGGCCTCCTGAATCTTCCGATAATACCCGATCGTAATGAGCATAGAGGATGTGACTTCCAAGCTGCTGCAGAAACTCCTTGCCACTATTTTGCTTATTTCGGCATTACTTTGCAACATTCATAGAACCACTGGAAGTCGTCTACGTCTGACCGTCAAAAAATAGAAACAAGGTTTTATTTTTCCTTTCCTCAAACATTGAAGATGATTGTGTTTATTTTCTTAGGAACATACGATTCAAATTTAAATTCAAACCATTCACTGTTCAAAACAGAGAGAGAAAAACTTTGTAAGCATCACGATTTGACTACAGAGAGGAGAGAGCGACTGATAAATGTTCCCCGAAAAATGCAGGTCACGTCTGTCTAAAGAAAGTGGAGTCGCTTTTATCGTGCCCTGTAAAGCAATACTCTCACTCCACAGTCTTCAACAGTGAAACTCAAACACTAGACTAAGCCAACTATACAAGAATACAAAAGCATTCGGCTTCCTTAAGATGGATATCTTTGTAAACAGTTTTGCAAACATCTAATGATGGGAGGGGGGCAAAAAAGAGTGTTAGTACCCTGAGGAGGGGATTCTCATTGGATTTACGGTGTAACCTTATCATGACAACGTATTCGGCTTATTTAAAACTCCCAACACATATCGTTTAGTGTTTATCTTGGCTGCCTTCAATGTCTTCTTTTTCCGTTTTGCCTCTTGTATCTCGGGGTATTTGTGTGTGTGGCCAAGAACGAATGCCTGGATGTCGCAGTCTGGCTGTGGGAGTCAGCAGCAATGGTAATATCACTCAAACCATCAACCCGACAGTCAGCCAGCTGAAGTTTAATAAAACTACTCACAGTCAAAGTTATGCTTGACTGGCTGCTCGTGCTCGACGTGTTGATTTAGTGTGTATTTCCGTTTCCGTTTTGCAAAATATTTGAATAATCATTTGTTTGGGTTTATGCTGGTTGCGCAACCACACTGCCACTAAGCCACCCAACTAGCCAGGCAGCCACACATAACATTCTATTGTGAATTCCCAGGATTTTGTTTGTGTTACCATATAACAACTCTTGTATGCACTTATGTTCGATTATTATGCATTGCATTACATTTGTATTATGTCATATGCTTAACTGAACTCTAATCGAATTTTTAACAGAGAACGTTACTTTAGCGGGAAAAATAAATAATAATGAAAATAAAAGTTTCTTTCAGACATTAATTTAAAAATGTAATATTTTAATGACTTTTGCGGAATTTTAGAATTTTTGTCATATATGAAGAAGATTATGATAGACAATAAATAGCATTAAGTTCGGATAAGTCGAGCCTTCATCAGAATTTGCTACTATCTAAGTAAACGATTCGGCTTTGCACTAGTTTTTATTTTGGTTGTTTCATTTTATCGTTGGATTTCTTTGTCAGGCTGGGACCAATTGGTTTTGATTTTGCTTCTATTTAGAATAGAAAGCAAAATAAAAACCTTTTTAAAAAAGTAAAGGCATATGGGGTATGAATGAAATGCATTGGGAAGGCTTGGGAGATCGCGATTTCGACGCTGACCAAAGTTTTATTCACTGCGCAAAGCCCCAAAAAGATTTTATGCTTCAATCTACTCATTACTTAGTGAGCTGTGCAATGCAAGAAGCATTCCTCTTTGAGACGAACATATAAGTATATTCTGCTAAATCGGCCACAAAATTGATTTGGACCGTACTTGGCACGAATATTGGAAGTCGTAACAAGACACTATGTGCAAAATGTCAGCCGATCACAAAAATACTGCGTTCAAAATTTCAGCCAAATCGGATAAAATTGCGACCTTGAGGGCCCAAGATATCAAATCGGGAGATTGGTTTAAATGGGAACTATACTAGGTTATACACCGATTTGAAGCGTAGTTCGATCAGTTGTTGGAAGTCACAACAGAACACAAACTGCAAACTCTAGATGTACTCAAATCGGATAAAAATTACGGCTTCCAGCGACTTCAGATCTCAAATCGGGAGATGAGATCATATGGGAGCTACATGCAAATGCCCATTTACAATGCCCAACGATTTCAAGTATCTGTGTAAAATTTCAAGTAGATATATTTATTCATTTCATTTATTTCATACAAAGTCCAAAAAAGTTTTAGACCTGATATCGTATTACAATCCGCAAACAATATATTAAATATACGAGTTCTACTAATAAAAAAAAAATTAACTTAAGACTAAGAAGAAAATAATATTAGAAGAGAAAAAAAGAAGAAACAAGTAAAAGCGTGCTAAGTTCGGCCGGGCCGAATCTTATATACCCACCACCATGGATCGCATTTGTCGAGTTCTTTTCCCGGCATCTCTTCTTAGGCAAAAAAGGATTAAAAGAAAAGAGTTGCTCTGCTATTAAAACGATATCAAGATATGGTCCGGTTCGGACCACAATTAAATTATATGTTGGAGACCTGTGTAAAATGTCAGCCAATTCGAATAAGAATTGCGCTCTTTGTGAGCTCAAAAAGTAAAATAGAGAGATCGGAGCTGTATCGGGCTATGGACCGATTCAGACCATAATAAACACGTATATTGATGGTCATGAAAGAATCCGTCGTACAAAAATTTCAGGCAAATCGGATAATAATTGCGACCTCTAGAGGCTCAAGAAGTCAAGACCCAAGATCGGTTTATATGACAGCTATATAAGGTTATAACTCGATTTGAACCATACTTGGCACAGTTGTTGGATATAATAACGAAACACGTCATGCAAAATTTCATTCCAATCGGATAAGAATTGCGCCTTCTAGGGGCTCAAGAAGTCAAGACCCAAGATCGGTTTACATGGCAGCTATCCCAGGTTATAAACCGATTTGAACCATACTTGGCATAATTGTCCGATGTCATAACAAAACACGTCGTGCAAAATTTCATCCCAATCGGATAAGAAATGCGCACTCTAGAGGCTCAAGAAGTCAAGACCCAAGATCGGTTTATATGGCAGCTATATCAAAACATGGACCGATATGGCCCATTTACAATACCAACCGACCTACACTAATAAGAAGTATTTGTGCAAAATTTCAAGCGGCTAGCTTTACTCCTTCGGAAGTTAGCGTGCTTTCGACAGACAGACGGACGGACGGACGGACATGGCTAGATCGATATAAAATTTCACGACGATCAAGAATATATATACTTTATGGGGTCTCAGACGAATATTTTGAGTAGTTACAATCAGAATGACGAAATTAGTATACCCCCATCTTATGGTGGAGGGTATAAAAAGAAAACGGCTCCCCAGCCACAGAAGAAAAGTGAAGGAGAAATTAGAATGCACTATCGAATAAATTCAAAAAATACATGAAAACTATTACCGTAGTAATTTGATGATACAAGAATAATTTATATTGTAAACTACTATACCTATTTATAGCATCGAAAGAACGCGGGCGGTGCCGACGGTATAATACCCTACACCTACCCTATAAGTACAATGTGGGACCTATATACAATTCTGAACCAATTTTGATGGACTTCGGCAAGCAAATATGTTAAAACTGTAAAAACTACGGCTGACAAGTGACAACATTATGGCAAACTACCCAAAATCAGACGAACGTATATATGGGAGTTATATGTAATTCTGAACCGATTCCGAGCAAACTTCTCAGATAAAGTGGTAGTCATCAAGGAAAGCGCTGTGCAAAATTTTGGCAAGATTGGTGAAACAATGCGCTTGCAGTGGCTCTTGGGGTAAAACTCTGGCGATATATTGGGTTGCCCGAAAAGTAATTGCGGATTTTTTTAAAAAAATTTAATGCACTTTTAATAAAACTTTGAATGAACTTTAATCAAATATATAATTTCCATTTTGTTCGATAACCTTTTGCCATCTTCCTGGCAAATTTAGTATTCCACGCTCATAGAACTTCTGGCCTTTATCTGCAAAAAACTGAACCAAGTGCGATTTTATAGCCTCATCATTGCCGAAAGTTTTACCATTTAAGGAGTTCTGCAAAGATCGAAATAAATGGTAGTCTAATGGTGCAAGGTCAGGGCTATATGGTGGATGCATCAAAAGTTCCCAGCCAAGCTCACTCAGTTTTTGGCGAGTGACCAAAGATGTGTGCGGTCTAGCGTTGTCCTGGTGGAATATGACACCTTTACGATTGACCAATTCTGGTCGCTTCTCCTTGATGGCTGTATTCAATTTGTCCAATTGTTGACAGTAAACATCCGAATTAATCGTTTGGTTCCTTGGAAGCAGCTCAAAATATACCACACCCTTCCAATCCCACCAAACAAACAGCATAACCTTCTTTTGGTGGATATCAGCCTTTGAAGTGGTTTGAGCTGGTTCACCATGCTAGGACCGTGATAGTTTTCGATTAACGTTGTTGTAAACAATCCATTTTTCATCTCCAGTTATGATTCGTTTTAAAAACGGATCGAATTCATTGCGTTTAAGGTGCATATCACAAGCGTTGATTCGGTTTGTTAAATGAATTTCTTTCAATACATGTGGTACCCATATTAAAATTGACGCCAAACAAACAAATGTAATCAAAATTTCGCGCACTTTTTTTCTAAAGCAAGCTAAAAGTAACAGCTGATAACTGACAGAAGAAAGAATGCAATTACAGAGTCACAAGCCGTTGAAAAAATTTGTCAACACCGACTATATTACTACTATATTACCGACAATTACTTTTTGGGCAACACAATAGTACCAATAATCACTTCAATGCAATGACAAATAATGGGCATTAGATAAAAATAAGCAAGTAGTCTTGTAATAAACTCCGGCAAATACACGTGTATACCATACAATTGTCACAGAGTAGCAATAACTCTTGGAAATAAAGAATCTATATGGCATGAAATATCTAGCCTACTATCAAGTATAACTCTCAGACATGTCAGTTTCTCAACCATATCTGCTCTTGTGCCATCGAGATGAATGTCAAACCAGTAAGGACAGCAGATATCGGGCTGTGCCGACTTTATAATAACCTACACCTACACTATAGATACAAAGTGGGAGCTATATCTAATTCTGAACCAATTTTGATTGACTTCGGTGGAAGTCTTCAGATGGGTTATTAAACAATCCGTATCAAATTTCGGGCAAATATGTTCAAACTTTAATAAATACGGTTAACAAATGACAACATTGTTGCAAATTAGCCAAAATCTGACGAACATATATATGGGTGCTACATCTAAATCTGAACCGATTTTGACCAACCTTCTTAGATATTGTGGTAAGCACCGAGGAAAGAGTTGTGCATTATTTTGCAATATTGCAATAACGCGCTTGTATTGGCCCTGGAAGTGAAAATTGGGCGAAATACATTTAAGAGACGAGTTCGATGAATATTTTGTTTCACGTTCGGGACCGGTCAATTGGCCGATTAGATACTGCGATTTAACGCTTTTAGACTATTTTTTGTGGGAATATGTTAAAACTCATGCCTATACAGACATGTCCACTTCAATTAACGCATTGGAAGACAACATTGAAGAATTTATTCGTGAGATACCGGCCGAAATATTGGAAAGAATATGCCAAAATTAGACTAAGCGGATGGACCATTTGAGGCGCAGTCACGGTCAACATTTGTAGGAAATAAGCTTCCAACATTGAATCATATGGACCGTACTGTCGTCTTTAATAATGATTTCATGCATTCTTCTGAATTTTGAGATTTTTTTGTAAACTTACCTATAGCACTTAAAAATTCACCCTTTATAACAATTTTACGAACAATGAATTTATTAAGGGGTACATAGAAAAAACTGTGTCGAAAATTGAAACATCATATTCTCAAAATGTTGACAAAAAACTTCGAAAACTTACCTTAGTTGGGAAATCTTTTCAAACAGGTGAGATTTTTATACTCTATACCACAACTGTGGTAAAGGGTATTATAACTTAGTGAATTTGTTTGTAACACCCAAAAGGAAGAGAGATAGACCCATTGATAATCATACCGATCGACTCAGAATCACTTTCTGATTCGATTTAGCTATGTCCGTCTGTCCATGTTATTTTGTGGTCGCAGTTTTCATCCGATCGTCTTCAAATTTGGTATAAGCATGTTTTTTGGCCTAGAGACGAAGCCTATTGAAATTGGAACAAAATCGGTTCAGATTTGGATATAGCTTCCATATATATGTTCGTCCGATTTGCAGTAAAATGGTCTAAATGGTCTTTTGTTAACCCATATTCTCCAAATTCGGCAGAAGGGATTTTCTCTTGACTCTCAATAATACTGTGGAATTTCATGGAAATCGGTTCAGATTTAGATACAGAGCTCTCATATATACATATATATATACTAGCTGACGCGGGCCCGCTCCGCTGCGCCTTCTTTTACTTTATATGGAACAAAGTTTTCCTTGCAATATCTATTTTCGACAATTAAAGCGCTTTTAGTAAAATACCATGCTACGAAAAAAGTATATCGCTTGACTATTAGTTTAACAATATAAGTGCATTTATCTAAATCCCACATGATCTTTATTGGTCAACTAATTTAAGTTTGGATGTAAGGTGTACTCCATTCTTAAAATACTTTATTATACCCTCCACCATAAGATGGGGGGTATACTAATTTCGTCATTCTGTTTGTAACTACTCGAAATATTCGTCTGAGACCCCATAAAGTATATATATTCTTGATCGTCGTGACATTTTATGTCGATCTAGCCATGTCCGTCCGTCTGTCCGTCCGTCCGTCCGTCTGTCCGAAGGAGTAAAGCTAGCCGCTTGAAATTTTGCACAAATACTTCTTATTAGTGTAGGTCGGTTGGTATTGTAAATGGGCCATATCGGTCCATGTTTTGATATAGCTGCCATATAAACCGATCTTGGGTCTTGACTTCTTGAACCTCTAGAGTGCGCAATTCTTATCCGATTGGAATGAAATTTTGCACGACGTGTTTTGTTATGATATACAACAACTGCGCCAAGTATAGTTCGAATCGGTCCATAACCTGATATAGCTGCCATATAAACCGATCTTGGGTCTTGACTTCTTGAGCCTCTAGTGTGCGCAATTCTTATCCGATCAGAATGAAATTTTGCACGACGTGTTTTGTTATTACATCCAACAACTGTGCTAAGTATGGTTCAAATCGGTTTATAACCTGATATAGCTGCCATATAAACCGATCTTGGGTCTTGAGTTCTTGAGGCTCTAGAGTGCGCAATTCTTATCCGATTGGAATGAAATTTTGCACGACGTGTTTTGTTATTATATCCAACAACTGTGACAAGTATGGTTCAAATCGGTCTATAACCTGATATAGCTGTCATATAAACCGATCTTGGGTCTTGACTTCTTGAGCCTCTAGAGGGCACAATTCTTATCCGATTTGAATGAATTTTTGCACGAAGTATTTCGTTATGATATTCAACAACTGTGCCAAGTATGGTTCAAATCGGTCCATAACCTGATATAGCTGTCATATAAACAGATCTGGGGATTTGAATTCTTGAGCTTTTAGAGGGCGCAATTCCTATCCGATTTGGCTGAAATTTTGCATGACGTATTTAATTTTTACTTTCAACAACTGTGTCAAATAAGGTTCAAATCGGTTCATAACCTGATATAGCTGCTATATAAACCGATCTGGGATCTTGGCTTCTAGACCCCTAGAGGTCGCCATTATTATCCGATATGCCTGAACTTTTGTACGACGGATCCTCTCATGACCATCAACAAAGGTGTTTGTTATGGTCTGAATCGGTCTATAGCCCGATACAGATCCCATATAAATCGTTCTCTCTATTTTACTTCATGAGCCCCAATGGGACCAATTCTTATACGAATTGGCTGAAATTTTACACAGGTCTCCAACATATAATTTAATTGTGGTCCGAACCGGACCATATCTTGATATCGTTTAAATAGCAGAGCAACTCTTTTCTTATATCCCTTTTTGCCTAAGAAGAGATGCCGGGAAAAGAACTCGACAAATGCGATCCATGGTGGAGGGTATATAAGATTCGGCCCGGCCGAACTTAGCACGCTTTTACTTGTTTTTAGCCTGATATTCTCATGATGTCTGATTTAGTGGTGTTTTCGAGGGAGAGGTGGTCCCTCAGATACTTGGGCCTGGAAAAATGTCAGCATCGTGCTCTTCTCTCAAATACCAATTATTTAAACCCCATATGCGATGGTCACTAAAAAATTTCTGTTTGTGGGGTTTTTTGGGTATCAATTCTTGCGAAAATGGGTATCAATTCTTGCTCTACCACCCAATTCCTTTCATTTAAGCTCCGGTTTGGGGTATTGGCCCTAAAAACTATGAATATTTAGTTCCACTCTCTCTAAGACCCAAATTGTTTTGGTGAGCAAATATTTACTATTTGGGGGTTGTTATGGTGGTGGGACGTCCGCTAGACAATTGGCCCCTAATGTTGGTATCAGATACGTGGTCTACTCCCACATACCTTTAATTTGAGGCCCATATTTTCATAGTCGGCAAACATGACAGGCTTGGGGGGAGTTTTGTGGGATGGGCGGCCACTCAGTGAGTTGGCCTTGAAAATATATGTCGGATTCGTTTTCCACTTTAAAAACCCTCTTATTTGAGCCTCATATTGCAATAGTCAGAAAATACTACCTATTTGGGTGGTGTTGTGGGGTGGCCCCATACATACTTTTCCCGAATATTGATATCAAATTCGTGCTTTAATTCCAAAGTCCTTTCATTTAAGCCCCATATTGCTATGGTCGTAAATTTGTCCCCTTTGGGGGATGTTTATGATGAGAGACGGCCCCCAAAAGACTTGGTCCCATATTTGGATATCAGATTCGTATTCTACATTCAAATACCTTTTATTTAAGCCCCATATTCCCAAGGTCAATAAATAAGTCCTGTTTGGGGGGTGTTTTGGGGAAGGGGTGGACCCCCAGAAAAGTTGGTCCCCATTTGGATATCAGATTGGTATTCTACTCGCAAATACCTTTCATTTGAGTTCCATATTGCCATGGTCGGTAAATATGTCCGATTTTGGGGTGTTTTGGCGCTTGGGGTGGTTCCCCTAGCACTTGGTCCGAAAATTGGATATCAGATACGTTTTCTTATCCTAAATACCTTTCATTTGAGTCTTAGATTGTCGTGATTGGTGTAAATATAAGTTTGGTAGGTTTTAGGGTGGGGTAGCCCCCCTAGGTACCTCATCCGAAATATGGATACCAAATTTTTATACCCTCCACCATAAGATGGGGGGTATACTAATTTCGTCATTCTGATTGTAACTACTCGAAATATTCGTCTGAGACCCTATAAAGTATATATATTCTTTATCGTTGCAACATTTTATGTCGATCTAGCCATGTCCGTCCGTCTGTCCGTCCGTCCGTCCGTCCGTCTGTCGAAAGCACGCTAACTTCCGAAGGAGTAAAGCTAGCCGCTTGAAATTTTGCACAAATACTTCCAATTAGTGTAGGTTGGTTGGTATTGTAAATGGGCCATATCGGTCCATGTTTTGATATAGCTGCCATATAACCCGATCTTGGGGCTTGACTTCTTGAGCCTCTAGAGTACGCAATTCTTATCCGATTGGGATGAAATTTTGCACGACGTGTTTTGTTATGATATCCAACAACTGTGCCAAGTATGGTTCAAATCGGTTGTTAACCTGATATAGCTGCCATATAAACCGATCTTGGGTCTTGACTTCCTGAGCCTCTAGAGTGCGCAATTCTTATCCGATTGGAATGAAAATTTGCACGACGTGTTTCGTTATTATATCCAACAATTGTGCCAAGTATGTTTCAAGTCGGTTCATAACCTGATATAGCTGCCATATAAACCGATCTGGGGTCTTGACTTCTTGAGCCTCTAGAGAGGCGCAATTCCTATCCGATTGGAATGAAATTTTGCACGACGTGTTTTGTTACGATATCCAAAAACTGTGCCAAGTATGGTTCAAATCGGTCCATAACCTTATATAGCTGTCATATAAACCGATCTTGGGCCTTGACTTCTTGAGCCTCTAGAGTGCGCAATTCTTAACCAATTGGGATGAAATTTTGCACGAAGTGTTTTGTTATAATATCAAACAACTGTGCCCAGTATTGTTCACATCGGTCCATAACCTGATATAGCTGCCATATAAACCGATCTGTGATCTTGACTTATTGAGCCTCTAGTTTTTATACCCTCCACCATAAGATGGGGGGTATACTAATTTCGTCATTCTGTTTGTAACTACTCGAAATATTCGTCTGAGACCCCATAAAGTATATATATTCTTGATCGTCGTGAAATTTTATGTCGATCTAGCCATGTCCGTCCGTCTGTCCGTCCGTCTGTCTGTCGAAAGCACGCTAACTTCCGAAGGAGTAAAGCTAGCCGCTTGAAATTTTGCACAAATACTTCTTATTAGTGTAGGTCGGTTGGTATTGTAAATGGGCCATATAAACCGATCTGGGGTCTTGACTTCTTGAGCCTCTGGGGCAATTCTTATCCGAATGGGATGAAATTTTGCATGACGTGTTTTGTTATGACATCCAACAACTGTGCCAAGTATGGTTCAAATCGGTCCATAACCTGATATAGCTGCCATATAAACCGATCTTGGGTCTTGACTTCTTAAACCTCTAGAGGGCGCAATTCTTATTCGATTGGAATGAAATTTTGCACGACGTGTTTTGTTACGATATCCAACAACTGTGCCAAGTATGGTTCAAATCGGTCCATAACCTTATATAGCTGTCATATAAACCGATCTTGGGCCTTGACTTCTTGAGCCTCTAGAAAATATTCGACGAAATTCAGACGAAATATTCGTCTGAGACCCTATAAAGTATATATATTCTTTATCGTTGCAACATTTTATGTCGATCTAGCCATGTCCGTCCGTCTGTCCGTCCGTCCGTCCCTCTGTCTGTCGAAAGCACGCTAACTTCCGAAGGAGTAAAGCTAGCCGCTTGAAATTTTGCACAAATACTTCCAATTAGTGTAGGTTGGTTGGTATTGTAAATGGGCCATATCGGTCCATGTTTTGATATAGCTGCCATATAACCCGATCTTGGGGCTTGACTTCTTGAGCCTCTAGAGTACGCAATTCTTATCCGATTGGGATGAAATTTTGCACGACGTGTTTTGTTATAATATCCAACAACTGTGCCCAGTATTGTTCACATCGGTCCATAACCTGATATAGCTGCCATATAAACCGATCTTGGGACTTGACTTCTTGAGCCTCTAGAGTGCGCAATTCTTATCCGATTTGAATAAAATTTTGCACTACGTGTTTTGTTATGATATCCAATAACTGTGCCAAGTGTGGTTCAAATCGGTTTATAACCTGATATAGCTGCCATATAAACCGATCTTGGGTCTTGACTTCTTGAGCCTCTAGAGGGCGCAATTCTCATCCGACTAGACTGAAATTTTGCACATAGTGTTTTAGTATCACTTCTAACAACTGTGCTAAGTATGGTTCAATTCGGGCCATTACCTAGTATAGCTGTCATATAAACCGATCTTGGGTCTTGACTTCTTAAGCCTCTAGAGTGCGCAATTCTTATCCGATTAGAATGAAATTTTGCACGACGTGTTTTGTTATGATATCCAACCACTGTGCCAAGTATGGTTGAAATCGGTACATAACCTGATATAGCTGCCATATAAACCGATCTTGGGTCTTAACTTCTTGAGCCTCTATAAGGCGCAAATTTTGCACGACGTGTTTTGTTATGATATCCAACAACTTTTCCAAGTATGGTTCAAATCAGTCCATAACCTGATATAGCTGCCATATAAACCGATCTTGGGTCTTCAATTCTTGAGCTTCTAGAGGGCGCAATTCCTATCCGATTTGGCTGAAATTTTGCATGACGTATTTTATTCTTACTTTCAATAACTGTGTCAAATAAGGTTCAAATCGGTTCATAACCTGATGTATGTGCCATATAAACCGATCTGGGATCTTGACTTCTTGAGCCTGTAGAGGTCGCAATTATTATCCGATTTGCTTGAAATTTTGTACTACGGATCCTCTTATGACCATCAACTACGTGTTTATTATGATCTGAATCGGTATATAGCCCGATATAGCTCCATATATAATTCCCCATTCGTCAGACTTTGGGTAATTTGTAATAATGTTGTCATTTGTCAACCGTAGTTTTTACAGTATGAACATATTTGCTCGCCGAAGTCCATCAAAATTGGTTCAGAATTGGATATAGGTCCCACATTGTTCTTATAGGGTAGGTGTAGGGTATTATACAGTCGGCACCGCCCGGCTTTTGCCCTTCCTTACTGGATTTTATTATACACAATTAGTTAGCATCCATCAATCGATTTAATAGAAGTTCGAAGCTAAATTTGAGCACGTCAGTTGAGCAGAATGTATTTGGTTTATATAAAAATTGGCCAAAATGTATTTTCTTCAAATGCATCCAAAAACAAGTAAAAAGCCGTTAAGTTCGGCCGGGCCGAACTTTGTATACCCATCACCTCGGATATATGTGTAAACCATATTTCGTCAAAATCCGGTGAAATACTGCTTCTGCCCCATAACAGCTATATCGAAATATGTTCCGATTTGGACCAAATGCTAATAAGTACAAGCAGGGACGTAGACAGGGGGTATGAATACTTTGATATTAAAAAGTATTCATATTTATAAATTTCTTAAGGACAAAATTATAATGAAATTTTTAGTAAAAATAAACTTTTAAAAATTAATTTTAATTTCTAAAAACAAAAATTCAGAGAAATATTCTCTAATGACAAAACTTCAGCACGGACTGGACCCTTTCGTAATTAATTTCATTACGACAAAGTTTCTTAAAAATGTTTTCTTCAGACAACATTTTCATCAAATTCTTTCTAAAAACATACTTTTTTGAAAAACAAATTTCAATAATTTAAATTTTTAAAGACTAATTTTAAGAATTTTTTAAAGACAGCATTTCAGGGTAATAGGCTCTGAAGACAACATAACCTCGAAATTCTTGTTAAAACCAAAATTTCAAAAAAAAATTGCATTGTGTCACACTACTTTTTGCATAAAAGTCGTTTTACTATGATTATATGTACGAAACAACATTTTCCTAAAATTTTTATACCCTCCACCATAAGATGGGGGGTATACTAATTTCGTCATTCTGTTTGTAACTACTCGACATATTCGTCTGAGACCCCATAAAGTATATAAATTCTTGATCGTCGCGACATTTTATGTCGATCTAGCCATGTCCGTCCGTCTGTCCGCCGTCCGTCTGTCTGTCGAAAGCACGCTAACTTCCGAAGGAGTAAAGCTAGCCGCTTGAAATTTTGCACAAATACTTCTTATAAGTGTAGGTCGGTTGGTATTGTAAATGGGCCATATCGGTCCATGTTTTGATATAGCTGCCATATAAACCGATCTTGGGTCTTGACTTCTTGAGCCTCTAGCGTGCGCAATTCTTATCCAATTGGAATGAAATTTTGCACGACGTGTTTTGTTAAAATATCCAACAACCTTGCCAAGTATGGTTTAAATCGGTAAATGTTTTGATATAGCTGCCATATAAACCGATCTTGGGTCTTGACTTCTTGAGCCTCTAGAGTGCGCAATTCTTATCCGATTAGAATGAAATTTTGCACGACGTGTTTTGTTATGATATCCAACAACTGTGCCATGTATAGTTCAAATCAGTCCATAACCTGATATAGCTGCCATATCAACCGATCTTGGGTCTTGACTTCTTGAGCCTCTAGAGTGCGCAATTCTTTTCCGAATAGAATGAAGTTTTGCACGACGTATTTTGTTATGATATCCAATAAATGTGCCATGTATGGTTCAAATCGGTCCATAACCTGATATAGCTGTCATATAAACCGATCTTGGGTCTTGACTTCTTGAGCCTCCAGAGGGCGCAATTCTTATCCGATTTGAATGAATTTCGGCACGGCGTGTTTTGTTATGATATCCAACAACTGTGTCAAGTATGGTTCAAATCGGACCATAACCTGATATAGCTGTCATATAAACCGATCTTGGGTCTTGACTTCTTGAGCCTCTAGAGTGTGCAATTCTTGTCCGATTGGAATGACATTTTGTACGACGGATTCTCTCATGACCATCAACATACGTGTTTGTTATGGTCTGAATCGGTCTATAGCCCGATACAGCTCCCATATAAATCGATCTCTCTATTTTACTTCTTGAGCCCCCAAAGGGCGCAATTCGTATTCGAATTGGCTGACATTTTGCACAGGTCTCCAACATGTAATAATATAATAATGGCAGAGCAAATCTTTTCTTATATCCTTTTTTGCCTAAGAAGAGATGCCGGGAGAAGAACTAGGCAAATGCGATCCATGGTGGAGGGTATGTAAGATTCGGCCCGGCCGAACTTAGCACACTTTTACATGTTTCTTATATCTTTTTTTGCCTAAGAGGAGATGCCGGGAAAAGAACTCGTTTTTAATTATTTAGGATTGCAATTATTAACCGATTGGCCTGAAATTTTGTACGACGGATCCTCTCTTGACCATCAACATACGTGTTTATTATGGTCTAAATCGGTCTATAGTCCGATACAGCTCCCATATTAATCGATCTCTCTATTTTACTTCTTGAGCCCCCAAAGGGCGCAATTCTTATTCGAATTGGCTGACATTTTTTAAAGGTCTTCAACATATAATTTAATTGTTGTCCAAACCGGCCCTTTTCTTGATATCGCTCTAATAGCAGAGCAAATCTTTTCTTTTATCCTTTTTTGCCTAAGAAGAGATGCCGGGAAAAGAACTCGACAAATGCGACCAATGGTGGAGGGTATATAAGATTCGCCCCGGCCGAACTTAGCACGCTTTTACTTGTTTTATATAGAAACCATTAAATGCAACAAGATATTAAAATGGATTCCAGAAATCTCACTCTTTAGAGTTTTATGATATCTTTCGCTTGATTTTTGGTATATAAACAATCGACGACTTTCGACAACCCAATTTTCCCCGCAAACATGAAGGGACAAACTGTTGTAAATGGCTTCAGTCGTTTACTTTACGCAAATCCAAATTTCATTACGATACCTCTTTCCTAACTCGAGCTTGAATTTTTCTAAAGCTGCTATATCCTGGGTATTTTTTGTCGTAAATGAGTTAATACAGTTCTTTTAAAGATCGAATCGCAATGTTATTTTTTCAAAAGATAAAATTTTTGTGATTGTTTTAAACGAATAGTTATTAAAAGTTTCTTTAAGCCAAAATCTAAACCCATGTCCAAACTGAAACTTCAGTACACGACATGGGTGTGAGAGCAGAGACAACGGAGGACATGTTAAGGCTTTTGATGAAAACCCATTTTCCACAGGATACGATGGGACTCACGGTGACACCGGAATCTCGGAATGATGACGTTGATCGAAGGTTTATAAATACGGAACCTTGAATCTTTGAGGAGCTGCAAACCATCTAAGTCACCCGGACCTGATGGAAAATTTCCGGCGTTACTACAGAAAGAGGCAGACTATCTGGCGCCTCATCTGGCCAAAATTTTCACAGCGTGCCTAGGACTTGCATATACTCCGAAAGCCTGGCAGGAGGCAAGGGTGGTATTTACACCCAAGCCCAGCAAGGCAAGTTATGCGACACCAAAGTCCTTCAGTCCCATAAGCCTTACATCCTTTCTACTCAAAACCATGGAACGTATTGTGGACACCATGATAAACAGTAAGACATTCAACGAACTGCTCGAATACAAACAACATGCCTATGGTAAGGGAAGGTCGGTGGAGACTGCCCTGCACGAGGTTGTGCATAAAATAGAAGAATCCTTCAATGCCAAAACGTACACACTGGAGGTATGCATTGACATCGAGGGGGCTTTTAACAATTAAACAAAGTGGCACAGTGCACGCCACAGGGGGTAATTTTATCGCCACTTCTTTGGGTGACCACAATAAATAACCTATTACGGATGCTGACAGAGGAGGGCTTTGAACCTGTCTGTTACGTAGACGATGTTATAATACTTCTAAGGTGTTAGGATCAGAACGAGCTATGCAGAAGGGCCGAAAGGGCCGAAACCCAGAGAAGACTGAAATATACCTGTTCACGTTTCCTCAATAAGTCGATTTCGATATCTGAGAAGGTTAAATACTTTGATTTTGGACAGAAAACTGAATTGGAAGAAAGACTGAGATCTGTTTTAGTCTGCCTGACCACAATACGATCTTGCTGGCGGAGATCCGGGCAATCACGGAATGCGTGAAGTGATGTGGTGCTAACGCGAGGAAGCCGAGTGTGAACATCTTAACCGACAGTAAAATTGCAATAAAAAACCAGGACGGTAAGGTCACGAACAGTGTTGCAGTGTAAGAAGGAGATTACGGCTTCTCTGAGGATGGCAAAATCAGGATTGTTTGGTTGCACGGCCATAACGGAGTAAGGGGATATAAAAGGGCAGACGATTTGGCGGTGAAGGCAAGAGGACTACTGTGAATAAACTTGGTTAACCCGAAGCCTTTCGGGTCGACGCAGTCCGAGTTAAGGTATTGGGTGACGAATGCGCATGCAACATTGTGGAACAACGAAACGATCGGTAGGACGGCGAAAATCTTATGGGGGATTCAGATCGTGAGAAGACGAGGCTATTACTGAAAGGAAGTAAGAAGGAGGTCAGTATAGCTATTAGTATCATAACGGTACACATAGGACTACTGGCTCACTTATGTAAAATCGTTGCGGCAAATAATAGCATGTGTTGGGCATGCGGGGAAGATGATGAGACGTTGGAGCATTTCCATTGTCATTGCCCGGCTTTCGCGTCTAACAGATACTGGCACTTAGGTGGAGACACAATACCAGACATGACTAAAGTTAGGGGAGTGGTATTGAAAACAATTAAGGATTTTGTAAGTAGCACGGAATTCCTAACTTAAAATTTGTTTTTGAGGTTACTTTATAATTTTTAGAGCGCACAACAAGCCGATTACTGGCTTAGGTGTATGACCATAGTGGCATGAAGTGGATTGTTTGTTGACGGGCGTAACCTAACTCATTGTCCCAAATTTCGTTGACATCGGAAAATAAATGCGCCTTTTATGGGCCCAAACCCTTAAATCGAGAAATCAGTCTATGTGGCAGCTAAATCCAAATCTGGACCGATCTGACCCCAATTGAAGAAAAATGTCAAGGGGCATAACGCAACTCACTGTCCCAAATTTTTGCAATGTCGGAAAAATAAATGCGCCTTTTATGGGCGCAATACCTTAAATGGAGAGATCGGTCTATACGGCAGCTAAATCCAAATCTACCGCTCTGGGCCAAATTAAAAAAGCATGTTAAAGGGCCTATCACAAATCACTATCAAAAACGTAAGCAAAATCGTATCATAAATGCGCCTTTTGTGGGCCTAAAACTCTAAATCGGCAGATCGGTCTATATGGGGCTATATCAAGATAAAGTCCGATATAGCCTATCTTGGAACTTACCCAGCTTATGGACAAATAAATAGCACTTAACAAGTAAAAGCGTGCTAAGTTCGACTGGGTCGAATCTTACATACCCTTCACCATGGATCGCATTTGTCGAGTTCTTTTCCCGGCATCTTTTCTTAGGCAAAACAGGATATAAGAAAAGATTTGCTCTGCTATTAAAGCGATATCAAGATATGGTTCCGTTTGGACCACAATTATATTATCTGTTGGATACCTGTGAAAAAGGTCAGCCAATTCGTATAAGAATTGCGCCCTTTGGGGGATCAAGAAGTAAAATAAAGAGATTGATTTATATGGAAGCTGTATCAGGCTACTGACCGATTCAGACCATAATAAACAAGTATGTTGATGGTCATAAAAGGATCCATGGTACAAAATTTCAGGCAAATCGGATAATAATTGCGACCTCTAGAGGCTCAAGAAGTCAAGATCCCAGATCGGTTTATATCAGGTTACGAAACGATTTGAACCATACTTGGCACAGTTGTTGGATATCATAACAAACCACGTCGTGAAAATTACAGTTAAATCGGACGAGAATTGCGCACTCTAGAGGCTCAAGAAGTCAAGACCCAAGATCGGTTTATATGGCAGCTATATCAGGTTGTGGACTGATTTAAACCATACCTGGCACTTTTGTTATAAGTGATACCAAAACACCACGTGCAAAATTTAAGTCAAATCGGACAAGAATTGCGCCCTCTAGAGGCTCAAGAAGTCAAGACCCAAGATTGGTTTAAATGGCAGCTATATCAAAACATGGACCGATATGGACCATTTACAATTCCAACCGACCTACGCTAATCAAAAGTATTTCTGCAAAACTTCAAGCGGCTAGCTTTACTCCTTAGAAAGTTAGCGTGCTTTCGACAGACAGACGGAAAAACAGACGGGCGGACATTGCTAGATCGACATAAAATGTCACGACGATCAAGAAGATATATACTTTATGGGGTCTCAGACGAATATTTCGAGTAGTTACAAACAGAATGACGAAATTAGTGTACCCTCATCGTACGGTGGAGGGTATAAAAACGATTGTCGAAATCGGGACAATAAGCTCTTGAAATTGTGTTGCCTACAGAGAGTCGAAAAATTTTAAAAATTTTTTGAATGTTTGAAAAAAAAAGCGGCAAAAAATTAAAAGACTATATTTCAGTGAAACATTTTCTAAAGACAAACTTTTACCAACATACCTCAAAATTTTTTATAATATTGGGTTGCCTAAAAAGTAATTGCGGATTTTTTAAAAGAAATTAAATGCATTTTTAATAAAACTTTGAATGAACTTTAATCAAATATATAATTGCCATTTTGTTCGATAACCTTTTGCCATCTTCCTGGCAAATTTAGCATTCCACGGTCATAGAACTTCTGGCCTTTATCTGCAAAAAACTGAACCAAGTGCGATTTTATAGCCTTCTCATTGCCGAAAGTTTTACAATATAAAGAGTTTTGCAAAGATCGAAATAAATGGTAGTCTGATGGTGCAAGGTCAGGGCTATATGGTGGATGCATCAAAAGTTCCCAGCCAAGCTCACTCAGTTTTTGGCGAGTGACCAATGATGTGTGCGGTCTCCTGCGGAATATGCGTTATGCATTGTCCTGGTGGAATATGACACCTTTACGATTGACCAATTCTGGTCGCTTCCCTTGATGGCTGTATTCAATTTGTCCAATTGTTGACAGTAAACATCCGAATTAATCGTTTGGTTCCTTGGAAGCAGCTCAAAATATACCACACCCTTCCAATCCCACCAAACAGACAGCATAACCTTCTTTTGGTGGATATCAGCCTTTGAAGTGGTTTGAGCTGGTTCACCATGCTTGGACCATGATCGTTTTCGACTAACGTTGTTGTAAACAATCCATTTTTCTCCAGTTATGATTCGTTTTAAAAACGGATCGAACTCATTGCGTTTAAGGTGCATATCACAAGCGTTGATTCGGTTTGCTAAATGAATTTCTTTCAATACATGTGGTACCAATATTAAAATTGACGCCAAACAAACAAATGTAAACAAAATTTCGCGCACTTTTTTTCTAAAGCAAGCTAAAAGTAACAGCTGATAACTGACAGAAGAAAGAATGCAATTACAGAGTCACAAGCCGTTGAAAAAATTTGTCAACGCCGACTCTATTACTACTATATTACAGACAATTACTTTTTGGGCAACCCAATATTTATTATTATAAAGCCAAAATTACAATAAAATTTGTTGTGCCTGCTCAATGCATTTTACGACACTACATTTTGCTCAAATGTTTTCAAAAAATTTTTGCCATGCTTTTCTGTTTCAAATAGAAACAACAAGTAAAAGCGTGCAAAGTTCGGCCGGGCCGAATCTTATATACCCTCCACCATGGATCGCATTTGTCGAGTTATTTTCCCGGCATCTCTTCATAGGCAAAACAGGATATAAGAAAATATTTGCTTTGCTATTAGAGCGATATCAAGATATGGTCCGGTTTGGACCACAATTAAATTATATGTTGGAGACCTGTGTAAAATGTCATCCAATTCGAATAAGAATTGCGCTCTTTGGGGGCTCAAGAAGTAAAATAGAGAGATCGATTTACATGGGAGCTGTATCGGGCTATAGACCGATTCAGACCATAATAAACACGTATGTTGATGGTCATGAGAGAATCCGTCGTACAAAATTTCAGGCAAATCGGATAATAATTGCGACCTCTACAGGCTCAAGAAGTCAAGATCACAGATCGGTTTATATGACAGCTATATGAGGTTATGAACCGATTTGAACCATACTTGGCACAGTTGTTGGATATCATAACAAAACACGTTGAGCCAAAATTCATTCAAATCGGATAAGAATTGCGCACTCTAGAGGCTCAAGAAGTCAAGACCCAAGATCGGTTTATAAGACAGCTATATCAGGTTATGAACCGATTTGAACCATACTTGGCACAGTTGTTGGATATTATAACAAAACATGTCGTGCAAAATTTCATTCCAATCGGACAAGAATTGCACACTCTAGAGGCTCAAGAAGTTAAGACCCAAGATCGGTTTATATGGCATCTATATCAGGTTATGAACCGATTTGAACCATACTTGGCACAGTTGTTGGATATCATAACAAAACACGTTGAGCCAAAATTCATTCAAATCGGATAAGAATTGCGCCCTCTAGAGGTTTAAGAAGTCAAGACCCAAGATCGGTTTATATGACAGCTATATCAAAACATAGACCGATATGGCCCATTTACAATACCAACTGACCTACACTAATAAGAAGTATTTGTGCAGAATTTCAAGCGGCTAGCTTTACTCCTTCGGAAGTTAGCGTGCTTTCGACTGACAGACGGACGGACGGACATGGCTAGATCGACATAAAATGTCACGACGATTAAGAAAATATATACTTTATGGGGTCTCAGACGAATATTTCGAGTAGTTACAAACAGAATGACGAAATTAGTATACCCCCCATCTTATGGTGGAGGGTATAAAAACAAAATGAACAAGTAAAAGCGTGCTAAGTTCGATCGGGTCAAATCTTGGGAACCCACTACCATGGATTCTGCTAAAAAGTTTATACAAAATAAATTTAGTTGAAGAGCATAATTTTATTCCACATACCAAATTTCTATCAAACCAGCAGATGCTTCTAGAAACCAAGCTAGGATAATCAAGAGACCGGTTTTCCTGGGAGCTATACCAGGTTATAGACCAAATCAGCCCATAACCTGATATAGCTCCCATATAAACCGATCTCCCGATTTGACTTTTTTTGCGCCTAAAAGTCGCAATTTGGCTGAAATATGGCGTGTAGTGTTTTGTTACGACTTCCAACAATTGTGCGAAGAACAGTGCAAATCGGTCTATAGCGTGATATAGCTCCCATATAAACCGATTTCCCGATTTGATTTCTTGAACCCTTACAAACCGCAATTTTTATCCCGTTTGGCCGAAATTGTGCATGTAGTGTTCCGTTCTAACCTCCTCTAACAACTGTCTATTGGCAAATCGGTCTATTGACTGATATAGCTCCCAATGTAACCCGGTCTCTCGATCATCCGTGTTCGGTTCCTAGAAGCTTTAAGTTTAGCTGGTTTGACAGAAGTTTGGTATGTAGAATAAATGTATGCCCTTCAACTAAATTTATTTTGTAATAATTTTTAGCAGAATCCATGGCCCGACCGAACTTAGCATGCTTTTACTTTCTTTTTTTTATACCCTCCACCATAAGATGGGGGGTATACTAATTTCGTCATTCTGTTTGTAACTACTCGAGATATTAGTCTGAGACCCCATAAAGTATATATATTCTTGATCGTCGTGAAATTTTATGTCGATCTAGCCATGTCCGTCCGTCAGTCGTCCGTCCGTCCGTCCGTCCGTCCGTCTGTCTGTCGAAAGCACGCTAACTTCCGAAGGAGTAAAGCTAGCCGCTTGAAATTTTGCACAAATACTTCTTATTAGTGTAGGTCGGTTGGTATTGTAAATGGGCCATATCGGTCAATGTTTTGATATAGCTGCCATATAAACCGATCTTGGGTCTTGACTTCTTGAGCCTCTAGAGTGCGCAATTCTTATCCAATTGGGATGAAATTTTGCACGACGTGTTTTATTAAGACATACAAAAACCTTGCCAAGTATGGTTCAAATCGGTCCATGTTTTGATATAGCTGCCATATAAACCGATCTTGGGTCTTGACTTCTTGAGCCTCTAGAGTGCGCAATTCTTATCCGATTGGAATGAAATTTTGCACGACGTATTTTGTTATGATATCCAATAAATGTGCCATGTATGGTTCAAATCGGTCCATAACCTGATATAGCTGCCATATCAACCGATCTTGGGTCTTGACTTCTTGAGCCTCTAGCGTGCGCAATTCTTATCCGATTGGAATGAAATTTTGCACGACGTATTTTGTTATGATATCCAATAAATGTGCCATGTATGGTTCAAATCGGCCCATAACCTGATATAGCTGCCATATCAACCGATCTTGGGTCTTGACTTCTTGAGCCTCTAGAGTGTGCAATTCTTGTCCGATTGAAATGACATTTTGTACGACGGATTCTCTCATGACCATCAACATACGTGTTTATTATGGTCTGAATCGGTCTATAGCTCGATACAACTCCCATATAAATTGATCTCTCTATTTTACTTCTTGAGCCCCCAAAGGGCGCAATTCGTATTCGAATTGGCTGACATTTTACACAGGTCTCCAACATGTAATAATATAATAATGACAGAGCAAATCTTTTCTTATATCCTTTTTTGCCTAAGAAGAGATGCCGGGAGAAGAACTCGGCAAATGCGATCCATGGTGGAGGGTATGTAAGATTCGGCCCGGCCGAACTTAGCACGCTTTTACATGTTTCTTATATCCTTTTTTGCCTAAGAGGAGATGCCGGGAAAAGAACTCGACAAATGCGATCCATGGTGGAGGGTATACAAGATTCGGCCCGGCCAAACTTAGCACGCTTTTACTTGTTTAATTTTCCAAGAGATCATCATTGTTAATTTTTGCAAAATTAGTGAATGCATAAAAATGTGTTAATAATTTCTCATATTACTAATGAGTGCCCGAATTTAAAATTATATTAATTTTACGTCACAAAGTTGCATGCTCATTACATTAAATCATTAAGGGGCTTTTTATAACGCCGCCATTTGCAAAGCTATGCTGCTTTCGTTTAAGCTATAAAACCACCGTAAAAGCAGCCAACATTGAATTGCACACCCTTTTTGTCATAGTCAACCATTCGTGGATGTGGGGGGAGGCGCATTCCACAGACTCACCCAAAAAGAAGCCAACATCCATTATTTCATTTAACAGTATTTGCGTCGGTACGGATGTGCATTCGCTTAGCTCTGGCTGTATCAGAGTGTGTACCAAAATGCGTATACGCATCTGCATGCAAATAAAATGGGATGCAATAATGCCAATGTGTGTGAGAGCACAAGAGCGGCCGCCAGCTACATTGAATGGGCACGGATAAACATTAAAATTAATGTTGCAAATTATAAAGCAAATATAAATTTTGTATAAACATTAAGAGAGGAGAGAATAAACATTGCATTTATGTTTACGAGCAAAAAGCAAAAGCAAAGTGCGTCAAAGTACATAGATGTGTGTGCGTTTGAATGCAAATAAGAATGTTAACATACACTCACACATATACGTGCGAAAACGTTGCAATGGCATAGTTATTTGCATAAGGACATATTTTATGGCTTTTTATTAATTTTGTACATTGGGCCAAAAAGTTAAATTGCAAATGCAATAAAAGTTTGAATATAACAATTCCACTGAGAACACCAGGGATACTTCTCTCACATCAATGAGTGCAGTCCGATTTCAATCTAAGCTGCATGCCTTCTTTTTATTGCCGAGTCCGAAAGGAGTGCCGTATAGTGACACCACTAGTGGAGAAATTAAACATGTCTATATTCCATACAAATGTTATTACTTTTTCCAATAAGTCTATAAGAAGTCCCATATGAACCGATTTATTGACCAATTGGTCTCCTTTTAGAATTTCGTAGTTTTTTTAATATCCACATTAACACATATCCTCTTATTAATTTCTATTTGGCCTTATGTACATACATAAGTACATATATTGAAATGTAAATGTTTAAGCAAACGAAATGATTGAGTATTTAAACAAATACTTATAGGTAATGACATTAAAACAGCATTAATTTGCACTAAAATTTTAATAAATAAAATTTGCACACATATAAAGTGTGAAAGTTTTTAAAAAAAAGACCAAAAAATTCTCAAAAATGCATGAAACTTTATTTGAATCAATAGTACGGTCCATATAATTTAATTATTTCATACAACTATTTACAGTGACGGCGCCTGCGCCTGGTCCATCCGCTTAGTCCAATTTTGACATACTCTTTCCAACATTTCGGCCGGTATCTCACGAATAAATGCTACAATGTTGTCTTCCAATGCGTCAATTGATGCGGGTTTGTCTGTATAGATATGAGCTTTATAATAGCCCCACAAAAAATAGTCTAAAGGCATTAAATTGCTCGATATAGATGGCCAATCGATCGGTCCCGAACGTGAAACAAAATATTCACCGAACTCGCCTCTCAATAAGTCCATTGTTATGCGTGCTGTGTGGCATGTGGCACCGTTTTGTGGAAACCGCATGTCATGCAAGTCAAGCTCTTTCAATTTGAGCAAAAAATAGTTGGATATCATCTCACGGTAGTGCTCACCATTCATAGTTACGTTACGATTCGCACCATCTTTGAAGAAGTACGGTCCAATGATGCCACCAGCCCATAAATCGCACCAAACTGAGACTTGTTCTGGATGCATTAGTAGCTCTTGCAATGCTCCTGGCTGATCTTCACACCAAACCGACAATCCTGCTTATTTACGTGCCCATTGAGCCAAAAATGAGCTTCGTCGCTGACTTTCCAAGAGCCCATTCACCAAAAATTCTGCGTTGTGGTAGGTCGTTCGGCTTCAATTCTTGCTCCACCTGTACTTTGAAAGTACCTAAATCCTTCCGCAAATTTTTCCACGTTGCTAGGTAACAGAGGTCGAATTGCTGCGAACGACGACAAATCAATAATTGGGCCGATATAGCTGCGATATTATCTTCAGTTTGCACTCTACGTGTTGGTTGTTTAATGTCCAACAATGTAAATTTGGTGCAAAATTTAGTCTCAATAGCACGAATAGCTGTTTAGTGGGTCGATTATACTCCATAAAATGAAAGAAGCGAGAGATGAACTGTCTCAGCAGACCACGCATTTTGATCATAAAATTCAAATTATTGAAGCGTTGTTCGTTTATAAGACGCAAGTTTGTAAGATGGTTAAATTATAGACCAAACTGAAGATGTTTGAAAGTATTAAAACAAAATGTGCGTGAGCTGTTTAAACCAGTGTTGCCAAAAATATAATAGCTATAAAAGCACGCTTTATGCGCAAAAGTATGTGGTTCTATAAATGTCATCAAACAAATACAAAGAAATGAACTATAAAATTAAAATAAACAAGTAAAAGCGTGCTAAGTTCGGCCGGGCCGAATCTTATATACCCTCCACCATGGATCGCCTTTGTCGAGTTCTTTTTCCGGCATCTCTTTCTAGGCAAAAAAGGATAAAAAAGATTTGCTCTGCTATTAGAGCGATATCAAGATATGGTCCTGTTCGGACCACAATTGAATTATATGTTGGAGACCTGTGTAAAATGTCAGCCAATTCGAATAAGAATTGCGCCCTTTGGGGGCTCAAGAAGTAAAATAGAGAGATCGATTTATATGGGAGCCGTATCGGCTATAGACCGATTCAGACCATAATAAACGTAAGGTGATGGTCATGAGAGGACCCGTCGTACAAATCTACAAAATTCAGGCAAATCGGATAATTATTGCGACCTTTAGGGGCTCAAGAAGTCAAGATCCCAGATCGGTTTATATGGCAGCTATATCAGGTTATCATCCGATTTGAACCATACTTGGCACAGTTGTTGGATATCATAACAAAACACGTCGTGCAAAATTTCATTCCAATCGGATAAGAATTGCGCACTCTAGAGACCCAAGATCGGTTTATATGGGTTATATATATTATATACATTAAAACATGGACGGATAAGGACCATTTACAATCCAACCGACGTACACTAATAAGAAGTATTTGTGCAAAATTTCAAGCGGCTAGCTTTACAATATTGGCATTTTTCGTAGCTATATCCAAATATACACGGATCTGAACCATATACACGCGAATGTCGAAAGCCTTATATAAGTCACTGTTACAAATTTCAGCGAAATCGGATTACAAATGTGCTTTATATGGGGCCAAGACTTTAAATCGAGAGATCGGTCTATATGGCAGCTATATCCAAATCTCGACCCATCAGGACCAAATTGAAGAAGGATGTCAACTTTTCTAACACATGTTACTGTCCCAAATTTCGGATCGGATAATAAATGCGACTTTTATGGGTCTAAGACCTAAAATCGATAGATCAGTCTATATGGGGCTATATCAAGTCCGATATAACCCATTTTCGAACGCAACCTGGTCATGAACAAAAAAAGAATCTTGTAAAGTTTCAGCTCAATATCTCTTTTTTTAAAGACTGTAGCGTGATTCCAAGAGACAGATGGACGAACATGGCTAGATCGTCTTAGATTTTTAAGACGATCAGGAATATTAATACTTTATATGGTCGAATATGGATATTTCAATGTGTTGCAAACGGGATGACAAAATGAATATACTCTCATCCTTCGGTGGTTAGTATAAAAACAAGTAAAAACCATAAAGTTCGGCCGGGCCGAATTGCGGATACCCACCACCTCGGGTATATATGTTAACGACCTTTCGTCATAGTCCAGAAAAAAATCCATCATGTATGAACCTGTAGCAGCTATATCCAAATATACACCGACCATAGACCATATGTGGCACGGATGTTGGAAGCCCTACATAGGTCAATATGTCAGCAAAATCGGATAAAAAATGAGTCTTTTATGGGCTCAAGACCTTTAAGCGGTAGATATGCCGCTATGGCAGCCATATCCAAACATAAATAGATGGGGGCCTAACAAAGATCAATGTGGTCAATTTAGCTAAAGCGGATAATAAATGTAGCTTTAATGAGCCTAATGCCTTAAATCGGCAGATCGATATACATGGGGGCTATATCAAGATATAGTCCAATAAAGCTCATTTTCAAACTTTACCTGTCTGTAAACAAAAATAGAAGCTGTGCAAAGTTTTAGCTAACTATATCAACTTTTAAAGACTGAAGCGTAATTTCAACAGACAGATTGATAGACGGGGGACGGACGCTTGCCAGATCTTAGATTTTTATGATGATCAAGAATATATATGTATACTTCATAGGGACGGAAATAGATATTTCGATGTGTTGCAAACGGAATGACAAAATGAATACAACCCCATCCTTCGGTGGTGGGTGTAAAGATAGAATTAACTTAAAACGGGTTCGGCTTTTGGGGCTAACAGATACAGGCATGTAGGTGGGGCAAAATACCAGACATGAACCAACTAAGATTTTCTTTCTCGAGGTTACTTTTAATAACTTACTGTACATTGAACTTAAAAGTTTTGTGAAGGGTAAAACATTCATACAAGAGTCAAATTAATGGAAGTAATTGAAACCAAATAAAAACGTATTAAGTTTACACAGGCTGAGTTTTGGATATCCACCATCGCGGATATATTCATTAGCCTCTTTACAATATTATCCACACAGTGCAGATGTTGGGAGACCTAACATAACTGATTGTGGCAAATTTTAGCCATAGTGGGTAATAAATGAGCCTTTTCTGCCCGTATAACTTAACTTAAAATGCCTTAACATTTTTACGATAATTGACTCTGTAGGGTCTGAAATGGATAGTTTAAAGTGTTGCAATGACCAGATGCTTATAGCCCAATCCTTCGGTAATGCGTAATATGAGTAAATTTCAAAATGAAAAACGTGTTTGTTTCCCATTTGGATATATCATGCGTTTTGTCGAAAATCGATAAATATATTTGTCGATATACCGAATCGGATGTTTAAGACCATAGTAGAACTCATTGTGCAAAATTTCGGCATATAGGGAGGTAGGTTTATATGGGAGCCAGGGACGTAGCCAGGATTTCATATTGGGGTGAGGCCCATCCCACATTTTTTTTTTTATCGAATATTGCCAAAATGCTTCTGTTACTGTGAAATTGGAAAAGATACCCAGGAACTGACCCATCGGCGGTGATATTTGGTCATAAAGTCAGAGCTGAATTATGCACTGATTGAAAACACACTATTTATAGGCCGATCTTAATCTTTCAAAAGTCTCAAAAGTGTGGATGTCTTTGCGAATATTTTATTTTTTTAGTGAAAGTTTCGCCAAATCAGTTTCAGTATTTTGATGAAATTTTCTCGTTTGCGCTCATTTCTGCTCTCTAACTAGTTCTATGATTTTAACAGGTTATTGTTTGTGTCGGTCTATTGGTTTTAAATGACTTTTATTTCCATAAAATTGTATGTTAAATATTTCAAAAAATAAATTTTGACCAATTTTTACGAAGAACCATCTACATTATACTTAAATGATGTCGAACTGTATTCAAATCGATCAAAAATCCGTTTGATGGAAAAATTGTCCGGTAAAAATTGCATCCAACTATTGTCATGTAGGCTTATAATTTCCATAATGACTTTATAAGTACTAAAGTTTTCCTATTTATTGGAGATAAAATAAGAAAAGTGGTAGAACTTAAAATCTGAAACACGAAGAGATTTTTACGTTATTGCAGTTGCAAACTTTTTTCTTTCTTTGCCTACTAATTGAGGTCAAATGACCTAGTGGCAAACGTAAGTGTGATGTAAAACTTGCTCTCATAGAAAAGAGACTGCAGAAAAATATTATTTTAACACATTTCCTCGTTTCGTGTTTCATAGCGAAAATTAATATTTTTATGATTACTTTTTGTTGATCATAGATTTTGTAGCAAAAAGACTTTCTGATTTCATTAAACTTAAAAAAGTTCTACATTAATTTTCATCCCTTTGTATCAATTACCTTAAATACTGTATTGTGAATTATGGAATTCTAAGGAAAACAAGTAAAAGCGTGCCAAGTTCGGCCGGCCCGAATCTTATAGACCCTACGCGGTGGATCTCATTTGTCGAGTTCTTTTCCTGGTATCTCTTTTTAGGCAAACATATGATAAAAGGAAAGCAGATAGTCGTTGTGTAAAATTTCAGCCAATTCGAATAAAAATTGCGCCCTTTGGGGGCTCAAGAAGTATAGACTATAGACCGATTTAGACCATAATTGACGCGTATGTTTAAGTTCGTGAGAGAAGTCAAATCGGATAATAATTGCGACCTCTAGAAGCTCAAGAAATCAAGATTCAAGATTGGTTTATATGACAGCTATATCAGGTTATGGACCGATTGATTTGAACCGTACTTAGCACAGTGTTGGAAATCATAACAAAAAAACCTCATTCTAAATTTCAGCCAAATCGATTTAGAATTGCGTTCTATAGAGGCTGAAGAAGTCAAGACTCCAGATCGGTTTATCCGACAGCTATATCAGGTTATGGACCGATTTGAACCACATTTAGCACAATTGTTGGAAACATAAACAAACTACCTAATGCAAAATTATAGCCAAATCGGATAAGAATTGCCCCTCTAGCGGCTTAAGAAGTCAAGATCCTAGATCGGTTTATATGGCAGCTATATGAAAACATGGACCGATATAGCGAAATTACAATCCCAACCGACCTACACTAATAAGAAGTATTTGCACAAAATTTCAAGCGCCTAGCATTACTGCTTCGAAAGCTAGCGTGCTTTCGACAGACAGAAGGACGGACGGACGGAGAGACGAACGGACATGGGTAATTCGACTTAAAATATTATGACGATCAAGAATATATATACTTTATGGGGTCTTAGACGAATATTTCGAGGAGTTACAAACAGAAAGACTGAATAAGTATACCGCCATCCTATGGTAGAGGGTATACAAATCAGTTTGTGTTTGTTTGTAGATTTGTTTGATTGTGTGTCCCTTATAGACTCAGAAACGGCTAAACCGATTTTCTTGAAATTTTCACAGATGGTTCATAATGACCCCGTGGTGAAAATAGGGTACTACATTTTTTGATATCTGGGGGCAGACCCTCCACCTTACCCTAATTTGGTATCCAAATTGCGGATGGGGTACCTAGGGGGGCCGCTCCACCCAAAAACCTACCAAGCATATATTTAGAACAATCACGACAATATGGGTCTCAAATGAAAGGTATTTAGGATAAGAAAACGTCTCTGATATCCAATTGTCGGACCAAGTGCTAGAGGAACCACCCCAACCCCCAAAACACCTCTTAATCGAACATATTTACCGACCATGGCAATGTGGGACTCAAATGAGAGGTATTTGCGAGTAGAATATGAATCTCATGTCCAAATGTGGGGCCACGTTTCTGGGTCCACCCCTTTCCCAAAACAACCCCCAAACAGGACTTATTTACTGACCATCGAATTATGGTGCTTAAACAAAATGTATTTGAGTGTAGAATTAGAATCTGATATCCAAATATGGGACCAAGTGTTTGGGGGCCAGCCTCTCCCCAAAAACATCCCCCAAAGGGTATAAATTTACAATCATAGCAATATGGGGCTCAAATGAAAGGTCTTTGGAAGTAAAGCACGAATCTGATATCAATATTCGGCAAAGGTGTCTATGGGGCTACCCCATCCCCATAACACCACCCAAATAGGAAGTATTTCCTGACTATTGCAATGTGAGGCTCAAATAAGAGGGTTTTTAGAGTGGAACACGAATTCGATATACATTTTCAAAGCCAACTCACTGAGTGGCCGCCCACCGACCTAAAACACCCACCAAGACGGCCATGTTTGCTGACTATGGAAATATGGGGCTCAAATTAAAGTTATTTGGGAGTAGACCACGTACCTGATGTCAAATTTAGGGGCCAACTGTCTAGGGGACGTCCCACCACCATAACAACCCCCAAATAGGACGTATTTGCTGACCAAGACAATTTGGGTCTTAAAGAGAGTGGAACTAAATATTTAAAGTTTTTAGGGCCAATACCCCAAACCTGACATATTTGCTGACCTTTCCAATAAAGAGTTTAAATGAGATTAGAAGACGAATTTGATATCCAATTTTGAGGCCAATGGCAATATGGAGTTCAAATAAATGATATAATAGATAAATGATAATGATAAATGAGATGATAGATATGTGAGAATAGAACACGTTGCTGATATATTTTCCGGGCTTAATGTTTAGGGGGACCACCCCAATCACCAAAACACCCCTAAATCGAGCATATTTACCGACCATGTCAATGTGGAGCTTAAATGAAAGGTATTGGGGGGTAGAGCAAGAATTGATACCCACTTTCGGGGGGTCTATCCCTTTCCCAAAATACCCCACAAGGAGCAATTTTTTACTGACAATCGCAATACGGGGATCAAATAAAGGTATTTGGAAGTAGAACACGAATTTGATAACCAAATTTAGGACCATGCATTAAGGGCATCACCCCTTTCCCAAAACACCCCACAAAGGGTAAACATTTTTCGACCTTTCCAATATGTGGCTCAAATGAAAGGAATTTGAGATTAGAAAACTAATTTGATAACTTATTTTGGGGCCATCTGTTTGGGGGACGGCTCATCGTGTGAACTCCCCTAAACCAATGATTATGGTTTAAATAAATGGTATTTGAAAGTAGAGCACGATGCTGATATTTTTTCAAGTCCAAGTGTCTGGGGGACCACCTCACCCCCGAAAACACCACTAAATCAGAGAAAACATGAGAATATCGGGCTGAAATAAAGTATTTTAAGAATGGAGTACACCTTACATCCAAACTTAAATTCGTAGACCAATAAAGATCATATGGGATTCAGATAAAGGCACTTATATTGTTAAACTGTAAGTCAAGCGATATACTATTTTCGTAGCATGGTATTTCACTAAAAGATCTTTAATTGTCGAAAATAAATAATAAAGGGTGATTTTTTTGAGGTTAGGATTTTCATGCATTAGTATTTGACAGATCACGTGGGATTTCAGACATGGTGTCAAAGAGAAAGATGCTCAGTATGCTTTGACATTTCATCATGAATAGACTTACTAACGAGCAACGCTTGCAAATCATTGAATTTTATTACCAAAATCAGTGTTCGGTTCGAAGTCGAAATTCCAGATCGGTTTATATGGCAGCTATATCAAAGCATAGACCGATATGGCCCATTTACAATACCAACCGACCTACACTAATAAGAAGTATTTGTGCACAATTTCACGGACAGACGGACGGACATGGCTAGATCGACATAAAATGTCGCGACGATCAAGAATATGTGTACTTTATGGGGTCTCAGACGAATATTTCGAGTAGTTACAAATAGAATGACGAAATTAGTATACCCCCCACCCTATGGTGGAAGGTATAAAAATGTTCCCCTAAAATGTGTCGCACTGCGGGACCCCGTTCGGGACTCGGCTATAAAAAAAGGTCCCTTATCATCGAGTTTAAACTTGAATCGGAAAGCTTTTATTGATGTGTGAGAATTCGTCCCTTCTCGATTTCTGGTGGTAATGTTCTTCCTTAGGGTAATGTTCTCATTAGGGGAGGGATGGCACCTCAGACATTTCGACTCAAATATGGATATCAAATTCGTGCTGCACTTCCAAATCCCTTTAATTTGAGCCCCATATTGCCATGGCCGGTAAATATGAACCGTTTGGAGGGTGTTTTGGGCTGGGGCGGCCACCGGCACTTTGCACTGAAAATAGATATCAAATTCGTTCTGTATTCCCAAAGGAAATGAAGTTCAGGTTAGGGGGTGCTTTAGAGCGTACGCACAAAAACTTGGCTCCAAAATTGCATATCAAATTCGTTTTTAGTCAAATACCCCGCTGGGTACTTGGACTAAAATTTAAATACCATAGTCGTTTTCTGGTCTTCAATAACTTTCATTTGATACCCTTATGGTGGCCATCGGACCACTTTCGGATATAGGTGGCGTTTTTGGGCTAAGTGGGAGGGTCCGCCCCCACCCGATATCGAAATTTATATAGGCTATGTTTCCTTCCAGACAAACATACACAATCTATGAAATTTTTAAGAAAATCGGTTCAGCCAAGTATCATGGTCATGATGGGTCTAATGGCATTTTTGAGGGGTGGCGTGACCCCCAATACTTCGATCTGATTTTCTTTGCCAGATTCGAAGTCTACTCCCGAATACCTTTCATTGAAAGGTACGTGTCAAATATAGTCTGAAGCGGTCTATAGCCTGGTACTGCTCTGAGCCCCTAAAAGGCGCAAATTTTATTCAAATTGGCTGAAATTTTACACCACGACTTTTACTATGGTCTATAACTTTCATTTATATTATGGTCCGAATCGGACCATAATCTGATATATCTCCAGTAGCATAGGCAAATAATGATGAGGCGACGACAAACACATGGCCCAAAATAGGTTATCAAATTCGTTTTCTAATCTTAAATACCACATATTGTCATGGTCAAAAAGTTTTTACCCTTCGCGGGATGTTTTGGGGAAGGGGGGATGCCCTAAATACATGGTCCTACATTTGGATATCAAATTCGTATTCTACTCCCAAATACCTTTATTTGAGTCCCATTTTCCGATGGTCACAAAAAATTGCTGCTTGTGGAGTATTTTGGGAAAGGGGTTGACCCGCAGAAAATTGGTTCCGAAAGTGGGTATCAATTTTTGCTCTACCCCCCAAAACCTTCCATTTAATCTCCACATTGACATGGTCGATAAATATGGCCAATTTAGGGGTGTTTTGGGGATTGGGGTGATCCCCCAAATACTAAGCCCGGAAAATAAATATATCAGCAACGTGCTCTATTCTCATATATCTAAATATTATTTATTTGAACCCCATATTTTGGGAAAAGGGTTGACCACCAGAAAATTGGTCCCGAAAGTGGGGATCAATTCCTGCTCTACCCTCCAATACCTTCTATTTAAGCTGCACATTGACATGGTCGGTATATATGGCCGATTTAGGGGTGTTTTGAGGATTAGGGTGGTCGCCCAAACACTAAGCCCGGAAAATATATCAGCAACGTGCTCTATTCTCATATATCTATATATCATTTATTTGAACTCCATATTGCCATTGCCCTCAAAATCAGATATGAAATTTATTTTCTAATCTCATTTAAACCCCTTATTGCAAAAGTCAGCAAATACGTCCGGTTTGGGTTATTGGCCCTAAAGACTATAAATATTTAGTTCCACTCTATTTACAAACCAAATTGTCTTGGTGAGCAAATACGTCCTATTTGGGGATTGTTATGGTGGTGGGACGCCCCATGGAGAGTTGGCCCCTAATGTTGATATCAGATACGTGGTCTACTCCCAAATACCTTTAACTTGAGCCCCATATTTCCATAGTCGGCAAACGTGACCGGCTTGGGGCTGTTTTGGGGGATAGGCGGCCACTGAGTGAGTTGGCCTTGAAAATATATGTCGGATTCGTGTTCAACATTAATACCCTCTTATTTGAGCCTCACATTCCAAAAGTCAGAAAATACTTACTATTTGGGTGGTGTTATGGGGGTGGGGTGGCCCCATAGACACCATTGCCGAATATTTATATCAGATTCGTGCTTTACTCCCAATGACCTTTAATTTGAGCCCCATATTGCTATGGTTGTAAATTTGTCCCCTTTGGGGATGTTTTTGGGGAGAGGCTCCCCCAAACACTTGGTCCCTTATTTGGATACCAGATTCTAATTCTACACTCAAATACCTTTTATTTAAAGCCCATATTCCCAAGGTCAGTAAATAAGTCCTGTTTGGGGGGTGTTTTGGGGAAGAGGTCCACCCCCCCGAAAAGTGGTCCCACATTTGGATATCAGATTCGTATTCTACTCGCAAATACCTTTTATTTGAGTCCCATATTCCCATGATCGGTAAATATGTCCGATTTAGGGGTGTTTTGGGGGTTGGGTGGTGTTGTGGGGATGGGGTGGCCCCATAAACACTTTTCCCGAATATTGATATCACATTTGTGCTTTACTCCCAAAGACCCTTCATTTCAGCCCCATGTGGCTATATGAGAGCACACAAAATTTCGCTTAAATCCCACCACCCATCTCCGATATCTGGCGTTTCTGAAAATTAGGGTAAGGGGGAGGGTCCACCCCCCCTTCAGATATCAAAAAATGTAGTACCATATTTTCACCACGGGATCATTATGCACCATCTGTGAAAATTTCAAGAAAATCGATTCAGCCGTTTCTGAGTCTATAAGGAACATACAAACATACAAACAAACAACTGATTTTTATACCCACCACCGAAGGATGGGGGTATATTCATTTTGTCATTCCGTTTGAGGTTAGGATTTTCATGCATTAGTATTTGACAGATCACGTGGGATTTCAGACATGGTGTCAAAGAGAAAGATGCTCAGTATGCTTTGACATTTCATCATGAATAGACTTACTAACGAGCAACGCTTGCAAATCATTGAATTTTATTACCAAAATCAGTGTTCGGTTCGAAATGTGTTCAAATTTGGACAAATTTTGTTCAGCGATGAGGCTCATTTCTGGTTGAATGGCTACGTAAATAAGCAAAATTGCCGCATTTGGAGTGAAGAGCAACCAGAAGCCGTTCAAGAACTGCCCATGCATCCCGAAAAATGCACTGTTTGGTGTGGTTTGTACGCTGGTGGAATCATTGGACCGTATTTTTTCAAAGATGCTGTTGGACGCAACGTTACGGTGAATGAACACATTTCGAACCGAACACTGATTTTGGTAATAAAATTCAATGATTTGCAAGCGTTGCTCGTTAGTAAGTCTATTCATGATGAAATGTCAAAGCATACTGAGCATCTTTCTCTTTGACACCATGTCTGAAATCCCACGTGATCTGTCAAATACTAATGCATGAAAATCCTAACCTCAAAAAAATCACCCTTTATATACATTCTTGATCAGCGTAAAAATCTAAGACGATCTAGACATGTGCGTCCGTCTGTCTGTTGAAATAAATCTTTAAAAATAGAGATATTGAGCTGAAATTTTGCACAGATTCTTTTTTGTCCATAAGCGGGTTAAGTTCGAAGATGGGCTATATCGGACTATATCTTGATATAGCCCGCATATAGATTAAGTGTCTTAGGCCCATAAAAGCCACATTTATTATCCGATTTTGTTGAAATTTGGCTCAGTGAGTTGTGTTAGGCCCTTTGTCAATTTGGCTCAGATCAGTCCAGATTTGGATATAGCTGCCATATAGACCGATCCTCCGATTTAGGGTCTAAGGCCCATACAAGCCACATTTATTATCCGATTTCGCTGAAATTTGGGACAGTGAGTTGTCTTAGGCCCTTCGACTTCCTTCATTAAATTGGCCCAGATCGGTTCAGATTTGGATATAGCTGCCATATAGACCGATCCTCCGGTTAAGGGTCTTATTCCCACAAAAGCCACATTTATTATCCGATTTTGATAAAATTCGGGACAGTGAATTGTGTAAGGCCTATCGACATCCTTCGTTAATTTGGCTCAGATCGGTCCAGATTTGGATATAGCTGCCATATAGACCGATCCTCCGATTTATGGTGTAAGGCTAATAAAAGCCACATTCATTATTCGATTTTGCTAAAATTTGGGACAGTGAGTTGTGTTAGGCCCTTTGACATATTTCTTCAATTTGGTCTAGATCGGTTCAGATTTGGATATAGCTGCCATTGCTCATTTATTGTCCGATGTCGCCGAAATTCGGAACAGTGAGTTAAGTTAAGCCCCTTGACATTTTTCTTCAATTGGGCTCAGATCGGTCCAGATTTGGATATAGCTGCCATATAGACCAATCTCTCGATTTAAGGTTTAGGGCCCATAAAAGAGGCATTTATTGTCGGATTTCGCCGAAATTTGGGAGAGTGCTTTGTGTTAGGCTTTTCGACATGTTTATGCAACTTGGCCCAAATCGGTCCAGATTTGGATATAGCTGCCATGTAGACCGATATATCGATTTATAGTCTCGGCACAAAAGGCGCAATTATAATCCGATTTCATTTCATATAGTTCAGATCGGTATGAGGTATATGAGTATAAGGTATGAAATTTTCACCGAATTTCGATGAAAGTTGGTTTACATATATACCCGAGGTGGTGGGCATCTAAAGTTCGGCCCGGCCGAACTTAACGCCTTTTTACTTGTTATATATAAGATACCAGATAATGAACCCATTTGAATTATGCTTGACACAGTTGTTGCAAATGATACCAAAACACTACGTGCAAAATTTCAGTTAAACCGGACTAGAATTGCGCCCTCTAGAAACTGAAGAAGTTAAGACCCAAGATCGGTTTATATGACAGCTATATCAAAACATGAACCGATTTGAACCATACTTAGCGCAGTTGTTGGAAGTGATACCAAAACACCACGTGTAAAATTTCAGTCAAATCGAACTGGAATTGCGCGCTTTTTGGCTCAAAAAGTCAAGACCCAAAATCGGTTTATATGACAGCTATACCAGATTATGAACCCATTCGAATTATGATTATCACAGTTATTGGAAGTGATACCAAAACACCACATACAAACCAGTCGAATCGAACTAGAATTGCGCCCTCTAGAGGCTGAAGAAGCCAAGATCCAAGATCGGTTTATATGGCAGCTATATCAAAACATGGACCGATTTGGCCCGTTTACAATCCCAACCGACCTACACTAATAGAAAGTATTTGTGCAAAATTTCAAGCGGCTAGTTGCACTCCTTCGAAAGTTAGCGTGCTTTTGAGAAACAAGCGGACGGGCGGACGGATATGGCTAGATCGACTTAAAATGACATGACGATCAAGAATATATACACTTTATGGGGTCTCAGACGCATATTTCGTGGTGTTACAAACAAAATGACTAAATAAGTATATACCCATCCTATGATGGAGGGTATAAAAAGACTTCAAATGTTTGCTATCGAAATCGATTGATTTATTTAACTTCTGGTTAGCAACTGAACAAAATTTAAAATCAATTTCTTCTGGGCTTGCAAAAAATTTTCATATATACTTTAAGGTAAAGGTAAGATCGACGTATTTATAAACACACAGCAAGCCATACAAAGATCGAGATACATAAAAATGCTCAGCTAGCCATACACAGATCGATGTACATATCAATGCATGGTAAGTCATACACGCATCGATGTCCGAACATATGCTTGGGCGAGTGGTTGGTTGTTGACGATTAAAATGCAATCGCTACTTAGTTCTATGCTGTTGCATTAGTGCTGCTACTGATGGTTCTACTACTTTGACTGGCACAGTGGCTTCTCTGAACAAATACTATGGGAGGGAAAAATTTAAATATAATTTCCATACTAAATATAATCAAAGTCTAATTTTTTTTTGTAGATTTATAAAATTTAATATCAATTCAAACATTGTGTTAAACGAAAAATTAATTTGGATTTATTTGAAAATTTGGTGTTTAGTATACATTTTCTGGGATCTGTCCAGATATACTCTTCATCGTCTTGCTATTCTTAATCGATCTTATCGTGTCTATCCAGCTGTCGAAATCTGATAGCTGTCGAACGAATTAAGTTAGCCACCTGAAATTTTGCACAGATACTTCTTATAGTTGCAGGTCATTGTTAATTGGGCCACATCGTTTCAGATTTGGATAAGCTTCTAGATGAAAAGGTTCTTCTTCTTGTCTTCGCAATTACCACTAGATTTGGCCTATCCCTTAACAGAATGTTCATAAGAAATTTAGTATTGAGTAGTTAATCGTCGAAGGAATAATGGATTTGTAGCGCAACATCGCCAAATTCCTTTTTTGCTGGATAGTGCTCAAAAATCTCTACAAATAAATCCACTTGAAGTCTACAATACCTACTGGTTTCAAGGATATTCGCCTTTTGAACTTTGAGCACTATCCAGCAAAAAAGAATGGAAATAGGACCACAAATGAAGATTTGGCAGCCCGAACAATTTTTCGAAATACCAAGATGAACAATTTTAAGGCCCAGTCAAGAGGGGTCCGGAACACCTCTTTTCATATTTCAAAGAGTTATCTCTATCTGTTCTCTGATGACAGATTTTTCAATAGTATTTTTCGTTTCTATCCTATTGTGCAATGGTTCAAGTCGCATATGCCACGCATTGAGATAGAAAATGATTTAAAGTCTCCTCATCTTCTCCATATGCCCTACACACGCTGTTACTTGCCGCACCTGTTCTGTATAAGTGAACCCACAATTTCATCTTACTTTGCCTCACCATGCACAGGCTTACATTTTAATTTAAGATTCCTGTTCTGCCAAAAATACTTTTCATTTAAGTTTTATTTTGACCTGTTCGATCTATATGTCTTTTTATTGGTTTTATGTTGATAAGTCGCCTTTCAACAGATTTCTTAGAAATTGTCAAATTCTTAGTCAACTTCCAAAGTCTTTTCATTTGAGTCTCATATTGATCTTACCAACCAAATTCAAATATCAAATTTGTAAGCAAATCTTAGTTTACATTCATTGTACACTCATATTATACTGATTTGTTAGATGCCAGTTTTGGGGAATCCAGGGAGTGCGGAGTTTATCTCAGTTACTTGACAGGAGACTCATCGCGGAGATATGGCGTTTTTGGGAGAGGAGGGTTCTGGTTAAAACTGTTTTTATACCCTCTACCTATTTGTAACTACTCGATCTTCTTGATCATCGTCACATTTTATGTCGATCTGGCCATGTCGGTCCGTCTGTCCATCTGTTCGTCCGTCCGTCTGTCTGTCTGTCGAAAGCACGCTAACTTTCGAAGGATTAAAGCTAGCCGCTTGACATTTTGCACAAATACTTCTTATTAGTGTAGGTCGGTTGGGATTGTAAATGGGCCATATCGGTCAATGTTTTGATATAGCTGCCATATAAACCGATCTTGGTCTTGACTTCTTGGGTCTCTGGTCCGATTTGACTAAAATTTAGCACTTCCAACAACTGCGCAAAATATGGTTTAAATCGGTCCATGTTTTGATATAACTGCCACATAAACCGATCTTGGGTCTTGACTACTTGAGTCTCTAGAGTGCGCAGTTCTTATCCGATTGGAATGAAGTTTATTATGACATCCAACAACTGTGCCAAGTATGCTCTAAATCGGTCCATAACGTGATATAGCTGTCATATAAACCGATCTTGGGTCCTGCCTTCTTGAGTCTCTAGAGGGCGCAATTCTTATCCTGTTAGAATGTATTTCTGCACGAAGTATTTTGTTATGATATCCAACAACTGTGCCAAGTGTGGTTTAAATCGGTTCATAACCTGATATAGCTGTCATATAAACAGATATGGGGATTTGACGTCTTGAGCTTCTAGAGGGCGCAATTCCTATCCGGTTTGCCTGAAATTTTGC
The DNA here is from genome assembly GCF_963082655.1 of Stomoxys calcitrans. Lineage (NCBI taxonomy): Eukaryota > Metazoa > Arthropoda > Insecta > Diptera > Muscidae > Stomoxys > Stomoxys calcitrans. The sequence continues at coordinate 79,586,693 of NC_081552.1, read as the reverse complement.
AAGACGTATTTTATTTTTACTCTCAACAACTGTGTCAAATAAGGTTAAAATCGGTTCATAACCTGATATAGCTGCCATATAAACGGATATGGGATCTTGACTTCTTGAGCCTCTAGAGATTGCAATTATTATCCGATTTGCCTGAAATGTTGTACTACGGATTCTCCCGTGACCATCAACATATGTGTTTATTATGGTCTGAATCGGTCTATAGCCCGATACAGCTCTCATATAAATCGATCTCTCATTTTACTTCTTGACCAAAGGGCGCAATTCTTATTCGAATTGGCTGACATTTTACACTGGTCTCCAACATATAATTTATTTGTGGTCCAAACCGGACCATATCTTGATATCGCTCTACTAGCAGAGCAAATCTTTTCTTATATCCTTTTTATACCCTCCACCATAAGATGGGGGGTATACTAATTTCGTCATTCTGATTGTAACTACTCGAAATATTCGTCTGAGACCCTATAAAGTATATATATTCTTGATCGTCGTGAAATTTTATGTCGATCTAGCCATGTCCGTCCGTCTGTCCTTCCGTCCGTCCGTCTGTCCGTCCGTCCGTCTGTCCTTCCGTCCTTCCGTCCGTCCGTCTGTCTGTGGAAAGCACGCTAACTTCCGAACGAGTAAAGCTAGCCGCTTGAAATATTGCACAAATACTTTAAATTAGTGTAGGTCGGTTGGTATTGTAAATGGGCCATATCGGTCCATGTTTTGATATAGCTGCCATATAACCCGATCTTGGGTCTTGAATTCTTGAGCCTCTAGAGTGCGCAATTCTTATCCGATTGGGATGAAATTTTGCACGACGTGATTTGTTATGATATCCAACAACTGTGCCAAGTATAGTTCAAATCTGTTCTTAACCTGATATAGCTGCCATATAAACCGATCTTGGGCCTTGACTTCTTGAGCCTCTAGAGTGCGCAATTCTTACCCAATTGGGATGAAATTTTGCACGAAGTGTTTTGTTATGATATCCAACAACTGTGCCCAGTATTGTTCACATCGGTCCATAACCTGATATACCTGCCATATAAACCGATTTTGGGTCTTGACTTCTTGAGCCTCTAGAGGGCGCAATTCTCATCCGACTAGACTGAAATTTTGCACATAGTGTTTTAGTATCACTTCTAACAACTGTGCTAAGTATGGTTCAATTCGGGCCATTACCTAGTATAGCTGTCATATAAACCCATCTTGGGTCTTGACTTCTTAAGCCTCTAGAGTGCGCAATTCTTATCCGATTAGAATGAAATTTTGCACGACGTGTTTTGTTATGATATCCAACAACTGTGCCAAGTATGGGTCAAATCGGTTCATAACCTGATGTAGCTGCCATATAAACCGATTTTGGGACTTGACTTCTTGAGCCTCTAGAGTGCGCAATTCTTATCCGAGTTGAATGAAATTTTGCACTACGTGTTTTGTTATGATATCCAATAACTGTGCCAAGTGTGGTTCAAATCGGTTCATAACCTGATATAGCTGCCATATAAACCGATCTTGGGTCTTGACTTCTTGAGCCTCTAGAGGGCGCAATTCTCATCCGACTAGACTGAAATTTTGCACATAGTGTTTTAGTATCACTTCTAACAACTGTGCTAAGTATGGTTCAATTCGGGCCATTACCTAGTATAGCTGTCATATAAACCGATCTTGGGTCTTGACTTCTTAAGCCTCTAGAGTGCGCAATTCTTATCCGATTAGAATGAAATTTTGCACCACGTGTTTTGTTATGATATCCAACAACTGTGCCAAGTATGGGTCAAATCGGTTCATAACCTGATGTAGCTGCCATATAAACCGATCTTGGGTCTTGACTTCTTGGGCCTATAGAGAGCGCAATTCTTATCCGATTTGCCTGAAATTTTGTAGGACGGATCCTCTCATGACCGTCAACATACGAGTTTATTATGGTCTGAATCGGTCTATAGCCCGATACAGTTCCCATATAAATCGATCTCTCTATTGTACTTCTTGAGCCCCCAAAGGGCGCAATTCTTTTTCGAATTGGCTGACATTTTACACAGGTCTCCAAGATATAATTTAATTTTGGTCCAAACCGGATCATATCTTGATATCGCTCTAATAGCAGAGCAAATCTTTTTTTATATCATTTTTTGCCTAAGAAGAGATGCCGGGAAAAGAACTGACAAATGCGCTCCATGGTGGAGGGTATATAAGATTCGGCCCGGCCGAACTTAGCACGCTTTTACTTGTTTTTGTTAAGAAGAGATGCCGGGAAAAGAACTCGACAAATGCGATCCATGGTGGAGGGTACATGAGATTCGGCCCGGCCGAGCTTAGCACGCTTTTACTTGTTTTGTCTATGAAGAGATGCCGGGAAAAAAACTCGACAAATGCGATCCATGGTGGAGGGTATATAAGATTCGGCTCTGTCGAACTTAGCATGCTTTTGCTTGTTCACATTCGTGTTGGCACACTTCGTTCTCTGTGTACATAAACTTTCTTTTGTCCTTGCAATAAAAATGCATGCATTTGCATCCTTGAGAAAATATTTCGTCATTTATTCAAATAAATTAAAAAACACTGCTGACTTTTTTATAATTAAATTGTTGAGTGAATTTTTTGCTTTTCTTGAGTGCATAAGAGTATTTTTGTGTTTTTGGAAGAGGGAAAATCAATTATGAAAATTAATATGGAAATATTGCCATATTTCCATATAAGTGCCATATTTCACTTTCAAGGTTTCTTATGTATGAGATGGCAAAGTAAATCGCAGCTAACTACAACTGGTGTAACGTTTGAGATTTACAGAGTTTAAAGCAATAAATGACATTAAAATTCATAATACTTAAGGGTCAATTTTAAGCTAAGGTTAATATTAAATCCAATAATCTGAATTAAGTGGACGGAAATCCCTAGTTCAAAATCTGAGGAAAAATGGAACAAACAAAGACAATGGATATCAACACGCAAACCGCTGCAAAAAGAACAAAGAAAAAAGGCATAGTTGCATGTCGTTTGAACTCGATATTAACACAGGTATTTTATCATCTAAATCATAAAGCACTCATCACCATCAATGTGTCGTACTTTCTCTGTCTTTTTCATGTGACATTTCAAATAACTTTCTTCCAGAAGCGTTTTCTTTAATTTTTATTTTGGCAAACTAATTTTTGCAGAAACTTTTAAAAATTAAAATAAAATTTCCTAATTTGACAAAGAGTAGTCATAAAAATTTCATATTTGCTTTTATTCAAACTTAATTTTCGAATAAAATATAAGGCAAAGTATCAGAATGTAGGGTGGCATAAGTATTTTGACATTTAATTTTATTACAAGAATAATTATAGAATAGTTAATTATACCCTCCACCATAAGATGGGGGGTATACTAATTTCGTCATTCTGCTTGTTATACCCTCCACCATAAGATGGGGGGTATACTAATTTCGTCATTCTGTTTGTAACTACTCGAGATATTCGTCTAAGACCCCATAAAGTATATATATTCTTGATCGTCGTGAAATTTTATGTCGATCTAGCCATGTCCATCCGTCTGTCCGTCCGTCCGTCCGTCCGTCCGTCTGTCTGTCGAAAGCACGCTAACTTCCGAAGGAGTAAAGCTAGCCGCTTGAAATTTTGCACAAATACTTCTTATTAGTGTAGGTCAGTTGGTATTGTAAATGGGCCATATCGGTCCATGTTTTGATATAGCTGCCATATAAACCGATCTTGGGTCTTGACTTCTTGAACCTCTAGAGTGCGCAATTCTTATCCAATTGGGATGAAATTTTGCACGACGTGTTTTATTAAGACATACAAAAACCTTGCCAAGTATGGTTCAAATCGGTCCATGTTTTGATATAGCTGCCATATAAACCGATCTTGACTCTTGACTTCTTGAGCCTCTAGCGTGCGCAATTCTTATCCGATTGGAATGAAATTTTGCACGACGTATTTTGTTATGATATCCAATAAATGTGCCATGTATGGTTCAAATCGGCCCATAACCTGATATAGCTGCCATATAAACCGATCTTGGGTCTTGACTTCTTGAGCCTCTAGAGTGTGCAATTCTTGTCCGATTGGAATGACATTTTGTACGATGGATTCTCTCATGACCATCAATATACGTGTTTATTATGGTCTGAATCGGTCTATAGCCCGATTCAACTCCCATATAAATCGATCTCTCTATTTTACTTCTTGAGCCCCCAAAGGGCGCAATTCTTATTCGAATTGGCTGACATTTTACACAGGTCTCCAACATGTAATAATATAATAATGGCAGAGCAAATCTTTTCTTATATCCTTTTTTGCCTAAGAAGAGATGCCGGGAGAAGAACTCGGCAAATGCGATCCATGGTGGAGGGTATGTAAGATTCGGCCCGGCCGAACTTAGCACGCTTTTACATGTTTCTTATATCCTTTTTTGCCTAAGAGGAGATGCCGGGAAAAGAACTCGACAAATGCGATCCATGGTGGAGGGTATACAAGATTCGGCCCGGCCAAACTTAGCACGCTTTTACTTGTTTGATATCTGAAGGGGGTCGGACCCTCGCCCTTACCCTAATTTTCAGAAACGCCAGATCTCGGAGATGTGTGGTGCGATTTAAGCGAAATTTTGTGTGCTCTCATATACAATAGTACCCTAGGAATAAAAATTTGCTATCCAAATTTCGGATGGGGTACCTAGGGGGGCCGCCCCACCCTAAAACCCACCAAATATATATTTAAAACAATCACGACAATATGGGACCCTAATGAAAGGTATTTAGGATAAAAAAACGTATCTGATATCCAATTGTCGGACCAAGTGCTAGGAGGAACACCCCAAGCCCCAAAACACCCCTAAATCGGACATATTTACCGACCATGGAAATATGGAACTCAAATGAAAGGTATTTGCGAGTAAAATACGAATCTGATATCCAAATGTGGGACCACGTTTCTGGGGGTCCACCCCTTCCCCAAAACACCCCCCAAAGGGGACAAATTACGACCGTAGTAATATAGGGTTCAAATGAAAGGTCTTTGGGAGTAAAGCAAGAATTTGATATCAATATTTGGGAAAAGTGTCTATGGGGCCACCCCACCCCCACAACACCACCCAAAATGGAAGTATTTTCTGACTATTGCAATATGAGGCTCAAATATGAGAATTTTTAAAGTGGAACACGAATTCGATATATATTTTCAAGACCAACTCACTGAGTGGCCACCCCAATCCCCAAAACACCCGTAAATCGGCCATATTTACCGACCATGTCAATGTGGAGATTAAATGAAAGGTATGGGGTGGTGAGCAAGAATTGATACCCACTTTCGGGACCAATTTTCTGGGGGTCAACCCTTTTCCCAATATACCCCACAAACATCAATTTTTTAGTGAACATGGCAATATGGGGCTCAAATAAAAAAATTTGGGAGTAGAATACGAATTTAATATCCAAATGTAGGACCATGTATTTAGGGCATCACCCCTTTCCCAAAAGGGAAAAAAATTTTCGGCAATGCCAATATGTAGCTCAAATGAAAAGATTATAAAACGAATTTGGTAACCTATTTTGGGGCCATGTGTTTGGGGGACGCCTCATCCTGTAAACTCCTCTTAAGCCAATGGCAATATGGGATTTAAAAAAATGATATTTGAGAGAAGAGCACGATGCTGATATTTTTTCAGGGCCAAGTATCTGGGGGACCACCTCTCCCCCGAAAACATCACTAAATTAGACATCATGAGAATATCGGGTTGAAATGAAGTATTTTAAGAATAGAGTTCACCTTACATCCCAACTTAAATTCGTAGACCAATAAATATCATATGGGATTTAGATATAGGCACTTATATAGTTAAGCTCTTAGTCAAGTTAGCATGGTATTTCACTAAAAGATCTTCAATTGTCGAAAATAAATATTCCAAGGAAACTTTTGTTCCATATAAAGTAAAAGAAGGCGCAGCGGAGCGGGCCCGGGTCAGCTAGTCCTTAATACAATAACCGATGTTCTACGCAGTGTGGATTACACCCTACCCGAGACTGAGCTTTTTGATAAAGAGTATTGTACCACTATTCCTGATGAAACCGATTGCAACTACGATATCCCTGGTTACAAAAGTTACATCGACTTTCATACGGATGGTTCTAAACTAAACGACCAGGTATACTCTAAAGATATAAAACTGGTCATATAGAAAAGGTTACCCGTCCACTGCAGTGTGTATCAAGTAGAGATACTTTCAATGAAGGAAGTGGTGGAATGGCTATGATATAATGTCATTACAGCCATTAAATCCATGGAGAACGTATTTCTGAACACAAAATCCGTACTTGACTTTCGCAGATCTCTCAACGAGATGGCTGAACAGTTCAAAATTCACCTGTTCTGGGTGCCGGGCCACAGAGATAACCCAGGGAATTGTAAAGCGGACGAGCTTGCATGAAATCTGTTGGTATGCCTCAAGCGACATGTAAGCTAAGTTTTCAGGACCAGGTAGATGGTCACAAAACTATGTGGACTTATCTAGACTTGAAGAGGTCTACCGCTTTATTGTCATTGGTTAAAGCAGACGTCTTAGTCATTGTGTAATCGGAAAACATGCTGATACACTGAAGGTTGCCAGCAACGAGTTTTGCAGAAGCTGTGAGGACATCGAAGAATAAGAGACTATAGAACACATTCTATGTGTGTGTGTGTCGCACTAGCAGTCAGAAGGAGTTCCACTTTATGTTCCCATTTCTTTGAGAGCCTGTCTGATTTAGCGGATGTGAACATTCACAACTTATTGATCTTTTTAAAGCGACCTGGATGGTTCAACTGTAGAAACTAGAAAACATATTCCTTCTTTCTCCTTCCTTCTTTAAATGAACGAAATCGTCTGAGTGATTCTGATGGGATTGATGAGACTGCCACTTAAACCTAACCTAACCTATCCCCTACCTAGTGCTGGCTACATTTGAGAGGTATCCCGCCATGTTAAAACTTGTCTACAAAGTGGTGTCGCAATGTGGCACGCCTTTCAGACTCGGCATAATAAAGGAGGCGCCTTTTCATTAAGCTAAATCTTTAATCGAACTGTAATCATTGAAATAAACGAAGTTATTCCTTGTTCCTTAATAGAATGTTAATATAAAAATTTAGCATAGTAAAATCCGATCTAAATGAACGCCAAAAATCACGCCCACTCTTCTCTGTTTCTATTTATTTGATAATAAAACAAGTAAAAGCGTGCTAAGTTCGGCCGGGCCGAATCTTATATACCCTCCACCATGGATGGCATTTGTCGAGTTCTTTTCCCGGCATCTCTTCTTAGGCAAAAAAGGATATAAGAAAAGATTTGCTCTGCTATTAGAGCGATATCAAGATAGGGTCCGGTTTGGACCACAATTAAATTATATGTTGGAGACCTGTGTAAAATGTCAGCCAATTCGAATAAGAATTGCGCCCTCTGTGGGCTCAAGAAGTAAAATAGAGAGATCGATTTATATGGGAGCTGTATCGGGCTATATACCGATTCAGACCATAATAAACACGTATGTTAATGGTCATGAGAGAATCCGTCGTACAAAATTTCAGGCAAATCGGATAATAATTGCGACCTCTAGAGGCTCACGAAGTCAAGATCCCAGATCGGTTTATATGGCAGCTATATCAGGTTATTAACCGATTTGAACCATATTTGGCACAGTTGTTGGATATCATAACAAAATACTACGTGCCAAAATTCATTCAAATTGGATAAGAATTGCGCCCTCTAGAGGCTCAAGAAGTCAAGACCCAAGATCGGTTTATTGACAGCTATAAAAGGTTATGGACCGATTTGAACCATACTTGACACAGTTGTTAAATATCGTAACAAAACACGTCGTGCAAAATTTCATTCCAATCGGATAAGAATTGCGCACTCTAGAGACTCAAGAAGTCAAAACCCCAGATCGGTGTATATGGCAGCTATATCAGGTTATGGACCGATTTGAACAATACTTGGCACAGTTGTTGGATATAATAACGAAACACGTCGTGCAACATTTCATTCCAATCGGATAAGAATTGCGCACTCTAGAGGCTCAAGAAGTCAAGACCCAAGATCGGTTTATATGGCAGCTATATCAAAACATGGACCGATATGGCCCATTTACAATACCAACCGACCTACACTAATAAGAAGTATTTGTGCAAAATTTCAAGCGGCTAGCTTTACTCCTTCGGAAGGTAGCGTGCTTTCGACAGACAGACGGACGGACGGACAGACGGACGGACGGACAGACGGACGGACAGACGGACGGACATGGCTAGATCGACATAAAATTTCACAACGATCAAGAATATATACACTTTATGGGGTCTCAGACGAATATCTCGAGTAGTTACAAACAGAATGACGAAATTAGTATACCCCCCATCTTATGGTGGAGGGTATAAAAATGGTATTTAAGAGAAGAGCACGATGCTGATATTTTTCAGGGCCAAGTATCTGGGGGGCCACCTCTCCCCCGAAAACATCACTAAATCAGGGATCATGAGAATATCGGGCTGAAATAAAGTATTTTAAGAATAGAGTACACCTTACATCCAAACTTAAATTCGTAGACCAATAAAGATCATATGGGATTTATGGGATTTATTATATTGTTAAACTGTAAGTCAAGCGACATACTATTTTCGTAGCATGGTAAAGGGTGATTTTTTTGAGGTTAGGATTTTCATGCATTAGTATTTGACAGATCACGTGGGATTTCAGACATGGTGTCAAAGAGAAAGATGCTCAGTATGCTTTGACATTTCATCATGAATAGACTTACTAACGAGCAACGCTTGCAAATCATTGAATTTTATTACCAAAATCAGTGTTCGGTTCGAAATGTGTTCAAATTTTGACAAATTTTGTTCAGCGATGAGGCTCATTTCTGGTTGAATGGCTACGTAAATAAGCAAAATTGCCGCATTTGGAGTGAAGAGCAACCAGAAGCCGTTCAAGAACTGCCCATGCATCCCGAAAAATGCACTGTTTGGTGTGGTTTGTACGCTGGTGGAATCATTGGACCGTATTTTTTCAAAGATGCTGTTGGACGCAACGTTACGGTGAATGAACACATTTCGAACCGAACACTGATTTTGGTAATAAAATTCAATGATTTGCAAGCGTTGCTCGTTAGTAAGTCTATTCATGATGAAATGTCAAAGCATACTGAGCATCTTTCTCTTTGACACCATGTCTGAAATCCCACGTGATCTGTCAAATACTAATGCATGAAAATCCTAACCTCAAAAAAATCACCCTTTATTTCACCGAAAGATCTTTAATAATTGAATATAAATAATCCAAGGAGACTTTATATGGATATAAAGTAAAAGAAGGCACAGCGGAGCAGGCCCGGGTCAACTTGTAATCTTATAAACCGAGTGACTACCTATGTTTTTGGTCCTATACTAAAAAGGTCGTATCAAAAACGGGGGCAGCGAAGCGGACCACCGGGATGCTAGTAAATATATAAGTAAAGTAGAACATAGATAAGCGAGCTAAGTTCGGCCGGGCCGAATCTTATATACCGTCCACCATGGATCGCATTTGTGGAGTTCTTTTCCCGCCATCTCTTCTTAGGCAAAAAAGGAAATAAGAAAAGATTTGCTCTTCTATTAGAGCGATATCAAGATATGGTCCGGTGTAAAATGTAGAGAAATGGGAGTTGTTTCGGGCTATGGGCCGTATTAACCATATTAAACAGGTATGTTGATGGTCATGAGAGAATCCGTCATACAAAATTTCAGGCAAATCGAATTATATTGCGTTGCCCAAAAAGTAATTGCGGATTTTTTAAAAGAAAGTAAATGCATTTTCATTAAAACTTAGAATGAACTTTAATCAAATATACTTTTTATACCCACCACCGACGGATGGGGGTATATTCATTTTGTCATTTCGTTTGCAACACATCGAAATATCCATTTCCGACCCTATAAAGTATATCTATTCTTGATCAGCGTAAAAATCTAAGACGATCTAGACATGTCCGTCCGTCTGTCCGTCTGTCTGTTGAAATCACGCTACAGTCTTCAAAAATGGACAAATTGAGCTGAAATTTTGCACAGGTTCTTTTTTTGTCCAGCTTAAGTTCACAGATGGGCTATATCGGACTATACCTTGATATAGCCCCCATATAGACCGATCCGCCGATTTAAGGTCTTAGGCCAATAAAGGCCACATTTATTATCCGATTTTGCTGAAATTTGGGACAGTAAGTTGTGTTAGGCTCTTCGACATCCTCCGTCAATTAGGCCCAGATCGGTCCAGATTTGGATATAGCTGCCATATAGACCGATCCTCCAATTTATGGTCTTAGGCCCATAAAAGCCACATTTATTATCCAATTTTGCTGAAATTCGGGACAATGAGTTGTCTTAGGCCCTTCGACATCTTCCGTCAATATAGCTCAGATCGGTTTAGATTTTGATATAGCTGCCATATAGACCGATCCTCCGATTTAGGGTCTTAGGCCCATAAAAGCCACATTTATTACCCGATTTTGCTGAAATTTGGGACAGTGAGTTGTATTAGGCCCTTTAACATCTTCCGTCAACTTGGCTCAGATCGGTCCAAATTTGAATATAGCTGCCATATAGACCGATCTCTCGGTTTTAGATTTTGGGGCCATAAAAAGCGCATTTATTGTCCGATGTTGCCGAAATTTGGGACAAAGAGTTAAGTTAAGCCCCTCCACATATTTCTGCAATTTGGTCTAGATCGATCAAGAGTTGCATATAGCTGCCATATAAACCGATCTCTCGATTTAAAGTCTTGGCCCCATAAAAAGCGCATTTTTAATCCGATTGCACTGAAATTTGACACACTGACTTATGTTATGCTTTTCGACATCCGTGTGGTATATAGTTCAGATCAGTTTATTTTTAGATATAACTACTAAAATGACCAATACTTTGTTATATACAATTGAACAATAACTTTTACTTATTAGTATCTGGTCCAAATCGGAACATAGCTGCTATGGGGCATAAGGTTAAATTCTGCACCGGATTTTGAGGAAAGGTGGTTCACATATATGTCCAAGGTGGTGGGTATCCAAAGTTCGGCCCGGCCGAACTTAACGCCTTTTTACTTGTTTACACTTTTTTTCTAAAGCTAGCTAAAAGTAACAGCTGATATCTGACAGAAGAAAGAAAGCAATTACAGAGTCACAAGCTGTGAAAAAATTTGTCAACGCCGACTATATGAAAAATCCGCAATTACTTTTTGGGCAACCCAATAATTGCGACCTCTAGAGGCTCAAAAAGTCTAAATCCCAGATCGGTTTATATGGCAGCTATATCAGGTTATGAAACGATTTGAACCTTATTTGACACAGTTGTTGAAAGTAAGAATAAAATACGTCATGCACAATTTCAGCCAAATGGGATAGGTTATATCCCGAATGGATATATCTATATATCATTTATTTGAACCCCATATTGCCATTGCCCTCTAAATTGGATATCAAATTCGTTTTCTAATCTCATTTAAACTCCTTATTGCAAAAGTCAGCAAATATGGTCGGTTTGGAGTATTGGCCCTAAAAACTATAAATATTTAGTTCCACTCTCTTTACGACCAAAATTGTCTTGGTGAGCAAATACATCCTATTGGGTTGCCCAAAAAGTAATTGCGGATTTTTTATATAGTCGGCGTTGACAAATTTTTTCACAGCTTTTGACTCTGTAATTGCATTCTTTCTTCTGTCAGTTATCAGCTGTTACTTTTAGCATGCTTTAGAAAATAAGTGTAAAAAAGTATATTTGATTAAAGTTCATTCTAAGTTTTATTAAAATGCATTTACTTTCTTTTAAAAAATCCGCAATTACTTTTTGGGCAACCCAATATTTGGGGGTTATTATGGTGGTGGGACGTCCCCTAGGCAGATGGTTCTTAATGTTGATATCAGATACGTTGTCTACTCCCAAATACCTTTAATTTGAGCCTCATATTTCCATAGTCGGCAAACATGACCGGCTTGGTGGGTGTTTTGGGGGATGGGCGGCCCCTCAGTGAGTTGGCCTTGAAAATATATATCGTATTCGGGTTCCACTTTAAAACCCGTCTTATTTGAGCCTCATATTACAATAGTCAGCAAATACTTCCTATTTGGATGGTGTAGTGGGGGTGGTGTGGTCCCATTGACCCTTTTACCAAATATTGATACCAGATTCGTGCTTTACTCCCAAAGACCTTTCATATGAGCCCCATATGGCTACGGGGCTATAAAATCGCACTTGGTTCAGTTTTTTGCAGATAAAGGCCAGAAGTTCTATGAGCGTGGAATACTAAATTTGCCAGGAAGATGGCAAAAGGTTATCGAACAAAATGGCAATAATATATTTGATTAGATAAGTTTTATTAAAAATGAATTTACTTTCATTTAAAAAATCCGCAATTACTTTTTAGGCAACAAATAGCTGCCATATAAACCGATCTTGGGTCTTGACTTCTTGAGCCTTCAGAGTGCGCAATTCTTATCCGATTGGAATGAAATTTTGCACGACGTGTTTTGTTATGATATCCAACAACTATGCCAAGTTTGGTTCAAATCGGTCCATAACCTGAAATAGCTGCCATATAAACCGATCTGGGATCTTAACTTCTTGAGCCTCTAGAGGTCGCAATTATTATCCGATTTGCCTGAAATTATGTACTACTGATCCTCTCATGACCATCAACATACGTGTTTATTATGATCTGAATCGGTCTATAGCCCGATACAGCTCACATATATATATATAGCTCTCTATTTTACTTCTTGAGCCCCCAAAAGGCGCAATTCGTATTCGAATTGGCTGACATTTTACACAGGTCTCCAACATGTAATAATATAATAATAGCAGAGCAAATGTTTTCTTATATCCTTTTTTGCCTAAGAAGAGATGCCGGGAGAAGAACTCGGCAAATGCGATCCATGGTGGAGGGTATGTACGATTCGGCCCGGCCGAACTTAGCACGCTTTTACTTGTTTCTTCTTGCCGTTGTAACGATGCGCACCGTTGGGTGCACATAACAAAACCAACTAACTAAACCGCCCATCAAAACGCAAATAAGCTGATAATTGCCAACGTTATAATTATGTGTGTATATTAACATGTTTAAACGCCAATTCGCATACATTCATTCGTTTTACAGCATGCACTATCTTGCTCAAAAATGTAAACAAATCAGATTTTAATAAACTCCGACTGTAAATGGGTATATATTTTACAGGCAGCTAAGAAATATATCCTTAAAATCCACTTACATATTTTAAGGAATTTACTAAAAAGATGTATATTTTACATTTTTGTACCCACCTCCGAAGGATGGGGGTATATTCATTTTGTCATTTCGTTTGCAACACAACGAAATATACATTTCCGACCCCATAAAGTATATATATTCTTGATCAGCGTAAAAATATAAGACCATCTAGACATGTCCGTCCGTCTGTCTGTTGAAATCACGCTACAGTCTTTAAAAATAGGGATATTAAGCTGAAACTTTGCACAGATTCTTTTTTTGTCCATAAGCAGGTTAAGTTCGAAGATGGGCTATATCGGACTATATGTTGATATAGCCCCCATATAGACCGATCCTCCTTAGGCCCATAGAAGCCATATTTATTATCCGATTTTGCTGAAATTTGGGACAGTGAGTTGCGTTAGACCCTTCGACATCATTCATCAATTTGGCACAGATCGGTTAAGATTTGGATATAGCTGCCATGTAGACCGATTTAGGATCTTAGGCCCATAAAAGCTACATTTATTATCCGATTTTGTTGAAATTTTGGACAGTGAGCTGTGTTAGGCCCTTCGACATCCTTCGCCAATTTGGATCAGATCGGTTCAGATTTGGATATAGCAGCCATATAGACCGATCCTTTGATTTAGGTTCGTAGGCACATAAAAGCCACATTTATTATCCGATTTTGCTGAAACTTGGGACAGTGAGTTGTGTTAGGCCCTTCGATATCCTTTGTTAATTTGGCCCAGATTGGTTCAGATTTGGATATAGCTGCCATATAGACCGATCCTCTGATTTAGGCCCATTAAAATTCACATTTATTATCCGATTTTGCTGAAATTTGGGACAGTGAGTTGCGTTAGGCCTTTCGACATCTTTCGTTAATTTTGCCCAGATCGGTGCAAATTTTAGGTTTTGGGCCCATGAAAGGCGATGAAAAGTGGTTTACATATATACCCGAGGTGGTGGGCATCCAAAGTTCCTCCCGGCCGAACTCAACGCCTTTTTACTTGTTTTATGTGCTTCTAAAAATTAGCTAAAACATATTTTTCCTCACAAAAATGTTGTTGGTATGTCTCAGACTACAATTAAGGGTGTAATTTTACCTTCCGCGAGTATTTTTGAACGAGAATTGAAGCATTTTAGACTATAGTAAACATTTTTAGGATATTTCAATACCCATTTTAAGTATATGAACTTATTGCAATTTCCTTGAAAATTGGATATGTTCCCGTAGTTTAGCAAAATTTCAAAAAAGAAAATTTTCATAAAGCGTAATAAAATTTGTTTTCATTTTTAGGTAAATTTTTTAAAAATTATACCATACCCTTTTTTTCAGTGTACAAAAAATCTCGAATTTCTATATCAAAAATAATTGAAGCAATTAACACCTTGTTTGCAAAGATTTTTTTTAGTTATCATGTCTTTATTTTTTCTGAGTCATCAGCGGAGACTGTATATCACCGCTCTTATCACGATCATTCTGAGACCAGGGTTCAGGTCCCCTTTACGACTGCCAAGATGTTAAAGTTTTCTCCATAAACAAGAAAATGCTTATTGTAACCGCCTGACATCGTTTTGAAATACAGATTAATACAATGTCAGGTATATGTCTTAAGTCATTTTAGCCAGAAAAGATGGTTTCCTGTCTTATAATTTACTATCCTCATGTTTTCTTTTATGTGTGTAAAAATCTTTATGAAATCCTTTTAAGCAAAACTCAAAAGCTAAAATGATTACCTACGAAATTGATTTGGGTCATACAAATAGTGATATAACCTAGGTAGGTTATCACCTCTGTAATTATCTCCTTAAATTTCCCAAGGCCTTCAATTGAATTTCCACTAAACAAACCTCGTGCTATTCCTATTGTTTTCCACAATCGGCCTTATAATAGGAAATGAGAAGGAATAATTCCCTGCCATATTCGCATTCATTCGGCTTCTTGCGTTTGGTGTTTTTTTTAGACCTCTTTCTCAGTGGCTTCTTTTCATCTGTGTTTCAGATCATGAATAAATTTCATAAATGTTCTCTGTTTCACATCTATTTGGACAACTTTGTGTTTTCCTGTCATAATCTTTCGTAACTTTTTGTACTTAGACACAAGGACCTCCCACCAACTTTCATCTTGTGCTTGCCTTGGTTGCGTATGGACTGAGTCAATGCCTGGCTAGCCCTGACTAGCTGAGTGGCTGGCTGACATCCTGAAGTAAAGTGATTGTAAAAGCTAAGTTTTTGCATTTTATAGTTTAATTTAATGTTTATGCTAAAAAGTTTCTAACATTGTATGTGTGTACACACCCACACAGAGCGCTTGTGCGTGCATAGCATATTTGAAACATGATTCTTGGGGTATGGTTAGGAAATGCATTTCAGGCAGTTGATGGCAAATATTAAAATATGGACCTTCCAAAACTTGTATATAGTAACAGGGAAGAAAAGTAACTAGAGTTGATGTGGGAAAGGATATAAATCTAAAGAAAAGCTACTCCATAGTGATGATGTTCCGTTTGTCAACGGATATACAGCAGACTGATGATGATACTTTTTGCAAAAACAAAAAAAATAACAGAAAACGAAAATGAAAATGAAAACACAACTTAAGTCGGTTTAGTAAAAGAGTCAACTATTGCAAACAGTGTTGAAAAACAGAAAATATACGTATGGAACGAAAAATGTTAAAAAAAAAATTTTGAGCCGTAACCAAGCACCCGGACCGTTCGCCAATGGCAGGGTCGAGCTCAGGCTACTATCGGGTTCAGCTGGTGGCCGATAGCTGAACGACCTGTAGGGCAGCTGTAAAAAATAAAAATAAATAGCCCCCTACAGTGAGCGGCGAGGACCGATGACATGCTGATGGACGAGATAGGTTATAGGCAGACAGGGACGTCCAGAACGGAGTCTCTGAACTAGAGGAACTCCAGAATATCGTCGAAAACTATCGTGGAAACTGGAAGACAGCTGAATCGGAAAGAGAAGCTGGCAGGGCAAATCTGAGATGAGAAGGAACGCGTGTCAACCCAAAACCTGCCAGCAGGCCAAAAGAAGAAGAGGGCATCGAACCCAGCCGATATGAAGCTGTAATAAGTAAACCAGCAAAGGGGTTAGATTTTCCCACGTGGTAAAAAGTCTCAGGCAAAATGTGAAACCTGAAGAGACTGACGTTGCGGTACAATGCATGAGGAAGACGTAAACGGGAGCAATTCTCCCGGCGATGGGGAAGGGAGGCAAAATGGATGAGTTTCGAGTTACACTTAAAGGACTTGGACTCCCTCTCGACTGCAAAAGAGATCGCCACCACCATCAACGCGGTAACCAGTGTGACCGAAAATTAAATGTTTGTGCGTCTGACGCCCATAAACAGCAGAGAAAAAGTAAGGGCTTTCGTCTTCTTACTGCTAGCAGCAGTCATGGACCTGCTCACGACAAGCAGGATAAAGATCATAATGACGAACTGTCGTAAAAGGCACAAGGAAGATAGATAGATAAAGGAAAGCATCGGAATCAATGTTCTGTAGAAAAAGATGCAGATATCGTATAAATCAGCGAGCAAAATAGAGAAATTGCCCTAGGGTTGTGGATGGAAAGCGAGTCTGAAACTACCGCTATATGGATTCAAACCATCAGTACTTTTCAGCCGATTAATAGTGGAAAGAGTAAGGGATTCGTACGCCGTTACGCCATTTAGTTGTTACCTGATGCTACTTGATGCTATCCAGAACGCGCTGAGGGAGCTCATGACAACCCACTATATGGTTGTCATGAGCACAGGATATTGCAGAAGGCAGCAATGACGGAATCGGTTGTGGCCAATAGTGGAAGCGTTCCTACATCATTCACTCTGGATTTGAAGGCTCAATTACCGACATAACGCTTGTGTCTGTGAGAATTGCAGATAGGATCGATAACTGGCAGGTACTGGAGACATACACGGCAAGTGATCACAAGTACATCGACTTCCCTTTTCGGTCCGAAGATGCTATGCCAGTAAAAGGGACGAAGGCGAGCAAACGCATATGGAATGTGAACAAACTAGAACCATCCCTGCTCCTAGCCGAGATCGACCGACATACGCAGGAATCTAAATCTAACACATCATGCCCATAATTGATTAGGGGTGTGCTAGGATTAAGGGACTGAGAACAAACAGAGCCACAGTACACTGGTGGAATAACTCAATCGATGAACAAAGACGTGATTGCATCCGAAAAAGGAGAAAGTACCCCAGAGCTAAGCGCATGTCCCCGACACTCCTGGCGACTTGGGTGTAAAATAGTAATGAAAAAGCTTGGAATGAAAATCCCAAATATGGAAACAGATTGAAAAACAATGCGGAATATTTTAAGCACCCTATTCCCTGAACACGATCCAAGACCAAACGACGAAAACATTGAAGTGCTCACACACACTCTCCCATTCGTACTTGAAGAACTCTAACTCGCTGCACGTAGTCTTAAAAGCAAAAGGCGCCCGGCTCCGACGAAGTCGTCCAGAAACAAACAGAGATGCTTCTTAACATCTATAACAAACTAGCCAGGCCCGCACCGCTGCGCCTTCTTTTACTTTATATGGAACAAAAGTTTCCAAGTAAACTTTTTATTTTTGACAAATACATTTCTTTTACTGAAATACCATACTAACTTGGCTAACAGTTTAACAATATAAGTGCCTTTGTCTAAATCCCATATGATCTTTATTGGTCCACGAATTTAAGTTTAAATGTAAGGTGTACTCCATTCTTAAAATACTTTATTTCAGCCCGATATTCTCATGATGTCTGATTTAGTGGTGTTTTCGGGGGAGAGGTGGTCCCTCAGATACTTGGCCCTTGGTGCTCTTCTCTAAAATACCATTTATTTTAACCCCATATTCCCATTAGCTTAAGAGGAGTTTACAGGAAGAAGCGTCCCCCAAACACATGGCCCCAAAATAGGTAATCAAATTCGTTTTCTAATCTCAAATATCTTTCATTTGAGCTACATATTGGCATGGTCGAAAAATGTTTACCCTTTGGGGAAGGGGTGATGCCCTAAATACATGGTCCTACATTTGGATATCAAATGCGTATTTTGGTAAAGGGGCACCCCCAGAAAATTGGTCCCGAAAATGGGTATCAATTCTTGCTCTACCCCACAATACCTTTCATTTAAGCTCCACATTGATATAGTCGGTAAATATGCCAGATTTAGGGGTGTTTTGGGCATTGGGGTGGTCCCCCAAACACTAAGCCCGGAAAATATATCAGCAACGTGCTCCATTCTCATATATCTCTATATCATTTATTTTTACCCCATATTGCCATTGCCCCCAAAATTTGGTATCAAATTCGTTTTCTAATCTCATTTAAACTCCTTATTGCAATAGTCAGCAAATATGTCCGGTTTGGGGTATTGGCCTTAAAAACTATGAATATTTAGTTCCACTCTCTTAAGACGCAAATTGTCTTGGTGAGCAAATATATACTAATTGGGGGGTTGTTATGGTGGTGGGACGTCCGCTCATCAGTTGGCCCGTAATGTTGATATCAGATACGTGGTCTACTCCCACATACCTTTAATTTGAGCCCCATATTTCCATAGTCGGCAAACATGACCGGCTTGGAGGGTGTTTTGAGGAATATGCGGCCACTCAGTGAGTTGGACTTGAACAAGTAAAAGCGTGCTAAGTTCGGCCGGGTCGAATCTTATATACCCTCCACCATGGAGCGCATTTGTCAGTTCTTTTCCGGCATCTCTTCTTAGGCAAAAAATGATATAAGAAAAGATTTGCTCTGCTATTAGAGCGATATCAAGATATGATCCGGTTTAGACCACAATTAAATTATATGTTGGGGCCTCAAAATGTAAAATATATGGGAGCTGTATCGGGCTATAGACCGATTCTGACCCTAATAAACACGTATGTTGATGGTCATGAGAGGATCCGTCGTACAAAATTTCAGGCAAATCGGATAAGAATTGCGCTCTCTAGAAGCCCAAGAAGTCAAGACCCAAGATCGGTTTTTATGGCAGCTACATCAGGTTATGGACCGATGTAAACCATACTTGGCACAGTTATTGGATATCATAGCAAAACACATCGTGCAAAATTTCATCCCAATCGGATAAGAATTGCGCACTCTAGAGGCTCAAGAAGTCAAGACCCAAGATTGGTTCATATGGCAGCTATATCAGGTTATAGACCGATGTGAACCATACTTGGCACAGTTATTGGATATCATAACAAAACATGTCGTGCAAAATTTCATTCCAATCGGATAAGAATTGCGCACTCTAGAGGCTCAAAAAGTCAAGACTCAAGATCGGTTTATATGGCAGCTATATCAGGTTATGAACCGATTTGAACCATACTTAGCACAGTTGTTGGAAGTGATACTAAAACACTATGTGCAAAATTTCAGTAGAATCGGATAAGAATTGCGCCCTCTAGAGGCTCAAGAAGTCAAGACCCAAGATCGGTTTATATGGCAGCTATATCAGGTTATGGACCGATTTGAACCATACTTGGCACAGTTATTTGATATCGTAACAAAACACGTCGTGCAAAATTTCATCCCAATCGGATAAGAATTGCACACTCTAGAGGCTCAAGAAGTCAAGACCCAAGATCGGTTTATATGGCAGCTATATCAGGTTATGGATCGATGTGAACCATACTTGGCACAGTTATTGGATATCGTAACGAAACACGTCGTGCAAAATTTCATCCCAATCGGATAAGAATTGCGCACTTTAGAGGCTCAAGAAGTCAAGACCCAAGATCGGTTTATGTGGCAGCTATATCAAAACATGGACCGATATGGCCCATTTACAATACCAACCGACCTACACTAATAAGAAGTATTTGTGCAAAATTTCAAGCGGCTAGCTTTACTCCTTCGGAAGTTAGCGTGCTTTCGACAGACAGACGGACGGACGGACGGACGGACGGACAGACGGACGGACGGACGGACGGACGGACAGACGGACGGACATGGCTAGATCGACATAAAATGTCGCGACGATCAAGAATATGTATACTTTATGGGGTCTCAGACGAATATTTCGAGTAGTTACAAACAGAATGACGAAATTAGTATACCCCCCATCCTATGGTGGAGGGTATAAAAAACATATATAGGATTCGTGTTCTACTCTAAAAACCCTTTTTTTATACCCTCCACCATAAGATGGGGGGTATACTAATTTCGTCATTCTGTTTGTAACTACTCGAAATATTCGTCTGAGACCCTATAAAGTATATATATTCTTGATCGTCGTGAAATTTTATGTCGATCTAGCCATGTCCGTCCGTCTGTCCGTCTGTCCGTCCGTCCGTCCGTCCGTCTGTCTGTCGAAAGCACGCTAACTTCCGAAGGAGTAAAGCTAGCCGCTTGAAATTTTGCACAAATACTTCTTATTAGTGTAGGTCGGTTGGTATTGTAAATGGGCCATATCGGTCCATGTTTTGATATAGCTGCCACATAAACCGATCTTGGGTCTTGACTTCTTAAGCCTCTAGAGTGCGCAATTCTTATCCGATTGGGATGAAATTTTGCACGACGTGTTTTGTTATGATATTCAACAACTGTGCCAAGTATGGTTCAAATCGGTTTATAACCTGATATAGCTGCCACATAAACCGATCTTGGGTCTTTACTTCTTGAGCCTCTAGAGTGCGCAATTCTTATCCGATTGGAATGAAATTTTACACGACGTGTTTCGTTATTATACCCTCCACCATAAGATGGGGGGTATACTAATTTCGTCATTCTGTTTGTAACTACTCGAAATATTCGTCTGAGACCCCATAAAGTATATATATTCTTGATCGTCGTGAAATTTTATGTCGATCTAGCCATGTCCGTCCGTCCGTCCGTCCGTCCGTCCGTCCGTCCGTCCGTCTGTCTGTCGAAAGCACGCTAACTTCCGAAGGAGTAAAGCTAGCCGCTTGAAATTTTGCACAAATACTTCTTATTAGTGTAGGTCGGTTGGTATTGTAAATGGGCCATATCGGTCCATGTTTTGATATAGCTGCCATATAAACCGATCTTGGGTCTTGACTTCTTGAGCCTCTAGAGTGCGCAATTCTTATCCGATTGGGATGAAATTTTGCACGACGTGTTTTGTTATAACATCCAACAACTGTGATAAGTATGGTTCAAATCGGTCCATAACCTGATATAGCTGCCATATAAACCGATCTTGGGTCTTGACTTCTTGAGCCTCTAGAGTGCGCAATTCTTATCCGATTGGGATGAAATTTTGCACGACGTGTTTTGTTATAACATCCAACAACTGTGATAAGTATGGTTCAAATCGGTCCTTAACCTGATATAGCTGCCATATAAACCGATCTTGGGTCTTGACTTCTTGAGCCTCTAGAGTGCGCAATTCTTATCCGATTGGAATGAAATTTTGCACGACGTGTTTTGTTACGATATGCAACAACTGTGCCAAATATGGTTCAAATCGGTTCATAACTGATATAGCTGTCATATAAACAGATCTGGGGACTTGAATTCTTGAGCTTCTAGAGTGCTCAATTTCTATCCGATTTGGCTGAAATTTCGCAAGACGTTTTTTATTGTTACTTTCAACAACTATGTCAAATAAAGTACAAGTCGGTTCATGACCTGATATAGCTGCCATATAAACCGATCTGGGATCTTGACTTCTTGAGCCTCTAGAGGTCGCAATTATTATCCGATTTGCCTGAAATTTTGTACGATGGATTCTCTCATGACCATTAACATACGTCCCATATAAATCGATCTCTCAATTGTACTTCGTGAGCCCCAATGGACGCAATTCTTATACGAATTGGCTGAAATTTTACACAGGTCTCCAACATATAATTTAATTGTGGTCCGAACCGGACCATATCTTGATATCGTTTTAATAGCAGAGCAACTCTTGTCTTATATCCTTTTTTGCCTTAGAAGAGATGCCGGGAAAAAAACTCGACAAATGCGATCCATGGTGGAGGGTATATAAGATTCGGCCCGGCCGAACTTAGCACGCTTTTACTTGTTATTGTTACTTGTAACAACTATGTCAAATAAAGTACAAGTCGGTTCATAACCTGATTTAGCTGCCATATAAACCGATCTGGGATCTTGACTTCTTGAGCCTCTAAAGGTCGCAATTATTATCCGATTTGCCTGAAATTTTGTACGACGGATTCTCTCATGACGTGTTTATTATGGTCTTAATCGGTCTATAGCCCGATACAGCTCCCATATAAATCCATCTCTCTATTTTACTTCTTGAGCCCACAAAGAGCGCAATTCTTATTCGAATTGGCTGACATTTTACACAGGTCTCCAACATAAATATAATTTAATTGTGGTCCAAACCGGACCATATCTTAATATCGCTCTAATAGCAGAGCAAATCTTTTCTTATATCCTTGTTTTTGCCTAAGAAGAGATGCCGCGAAAGGAACTCGACAAATGCGATCCATGGTGGAGGGTATATAAGATTCGGCCCGGCCGAACTTAGCACGCTTTTACTTGTTTGAGCCTCATATTGCTATAGTCAGCAAATACTTCCTAGTTGAGTGGTGTTGTGGGGGTGGCGTGGCCCCATAAACACTTTTCCCGAATATTGATATCAGATTCGTGCTTTACTTCCAAAGACCTTTCATTTGAGCCCCATATTGCTATGATCGTAAATTTGTCGCCATTGGGGTACGTTTTTAGGGGAGAGGAGGCCCCCCAAACACGTAGTCCCACATTTGGATATCAGATTCGTATTCTACTCGCAAATACCTTTCATTTGAACCCCATATTGCTATGGTCGGTAAATACGTCCGATTTAGGGGGGTTTTGTGGGGGCTTGGGGTGGTCCCCCAGCACTTGGTCCGACAATTGGATATCAGATACGTTTTCCTATCGTAAATACCTTTCATTTGAGTTCCATATTGTCGTGATTGGTCTAAATATATGGTTGGTAGGTTTTAGGGTGGGGCAGCCCCTTAGGTACCCCATCCAAAATTTGGGTACCAAATTTTTATTTTTAGGGTACTATATGAGAGCACACAAAATTTCGCTTAAATTGCAAAATCCATCTTCGAGATCTGGAGTTTCTGAAAATTAGGGTAAGGGGGAGGGTCCGCCCCCTTCAGATATCAAAAAATGTAGTACCCTATTTTCACCACGGGATCATTATGCACCATCTGTGAAATTTTCTAGAAAATCGGTTCTGCCTATAAGGAACACACAAATATACAAACAAACAAACAAATCTACAAACAAACACAAATTGATTTTTACACCCTCCACCATAAGATGGGGGGTATACTAATTTCGTCACTCTGTTTGTAACACTTCGAAATATTCGTCTCACACCCCATAAAGTATATATATATATTCTTGATCGTCATGACATTTTATGTCGATCTAGCCATGTCCATCCGTTCGTCTGTCTGCATGAAAGCACAAACTCTTGAATCTTGACTTCTTGAGACACTACAAGGCGTAATTTTTATCCTATATAGCCGAAATTTTGCATGATTTTTTAAGATTTTCACCAATTGTGCTGAGAATGATTGCAATCGGTCCACAACCTGATATAGCTGTTCTGCTTCTAGAAGACGCAATTTCTATCCGATTTGGCTGAAATTTCCACGACGTGTTTCGTTGTGACTTTCAACAAGTATGGTTCAAATCGATGCATTACCTGATATAGCTGCCATATAAACCGATCTTGAATATTGATTTCTTGAGCCACTAGAGGACACATTTCTTATCTGATTTGGATAAAATTCTCTTTTTTGAGCCTCATATTGCAATAGTCAGCAAATACTTCCTAGTTGAGTGGTGTTGTGGGGGTGGCGTGGCCCCATAAACACTTTTCCCGAATATTGATATCAGATTCGTGCTTTACTTCCAAAGACCTTTCATTTGAGCCCCATATTGCTATGATCGTAAATTTGTCGCCATTGGGGTATGTTTTTTGGGGAGAGGCGGCCCCCCAAACACGTAGTCCCACATTTGGATATCACATTCGTATGCTACTCGCAAATACCTTTCATTTGAACCCCATATTGCTATGGTCGGTAAATACGTCCGATTTAGGGGGGTTTTGGGGCTTGGGGTGGTCCCCCGAGCACTTGGTCCGACAATTGGATATCAGATACGTTTTCTTATCCTAAATATCTTTCATTTGAGTCCCATATTGTCGTGATTGCTCTAAATATATGGTTGGTAGGTTTTAGGGTGGGGCAGCCCCCTTAGGTACCCCATCCAAAATTTGGACACCAAATTTTTATTTTTAGGGTACTAATATATGAGAGAACACAAAATTTCGCTTAAATTGCACCACCCATCTCCGAGATCTGGAGTTTCTGAAAATTAGGGTAAGGGGAGGGCCCGCCCTCTTCAGATATCAAAAAATGAAGTACCCTATTTTCACCACGGGATCATTATGCACCATCTGTGAAATTTTAAGAAAATCGGTTCAGGCTATAAGGAACACACAAATATACAAACAAATCTACAAACAAACACAAATTGATTTTTATACCCTCCACTATAAGATGGGGGGTATACTAATTTCGTCACTCTGTTTGTAACTACTCGAAATATTCGTCTGAGACCCCATAAAGTATATATATTCTTGATAGTCGTGACATTTTAGCCATGTCCGTCCGTCCGTCCGTCAGTCTGTCTGTCGAAAGCACGCTAACTTCCGAAGGAGTAAAGCTAGCCGCTTGAAATTTTGCACAAATACTTCCTACTTGTGTAGGTCGGTTGGTATTGTAAACAGGCCATATCGGTCCATGTTTTGATATAGCTGTCATATAAACCGATCTTGGGTCTTGACTTCTTGAGCCTTTAGAGGGCGCAATTCTTATTCGATTTGAATGAATTTTGGCACGACGTGTTTTGTCATGATATCCAACAACTTTGCCAAAAATGGTTCAAATCGGGTCATAACCTGATATAGCTGCCATATAAACAGATCTTGGGTCTTGACTTCTTGAGCCTCTAGAGGGCGCAATTCTTATCCGATTGGAATGAATTTTGGCACGACGTGTTTTGTTATGATATCCAACAACCGTGCCAAGTATGGTTCAAATCGGTTCATAACCTGATATAGCTGCCATATAAACCG
This sequence comes from Stomoxys calcitrans, assembly GCF_963082655.1. NCBI lineage: Eukaryota > Metazoa > Arthropoda > Insecta > Diptera > Muscidae > Stomoxys > Stomoxys calcitrans. The sequence continues at coordinate 79,561,359 of NC_081552.1, read as the reverse complement.
ATCTGGGATCTTGACTTCTTGAGCCTGTAGGGGTCGCAATTATTATCCGATTTGCCTGAAATTTTGTACGACGGATTCTCTCATGACCATCAACATACGTGTTTATTATGGTCTGAATCGGTCTATACCCCGATACAGCTCCCATATAAATCGATCTTTCTATTTTACTTCTTGAGCCCCCAAAGGACGCAATTCTTATTCGAATTGGCTGACATTTTACACAGGTCTCCAACATACAATTTAATTGTGGTCTTAACCGGATCATATCTTTATCTCGCTCTAATAGCAAAGCAAATCTTTTCTTATATCCTGTTTTGCCTAAGAAGAGATGCCGGGAAAAGAACTCGACAAATGCGATTCATGGTGGAGGGTATATAAGATTCGGCCCGGCCGAACTTTGCATGCTTTCATTTGTTTTTAAATATTTTGAATTTTAAAAATTTTTGAAAAATAATCTTTTTATTTCATATGCCCCTATAACAAAATAATGATTTTCGCACAAAACTTCAGCACGGACAAACCCACTCAAAATTTTTCTAAAGTCAACATTTTAATTAATTTTTATTATATACAAAATTTTTATTAAAAAGATCCAATAAAATTTTTTCTAAAGACAAAATTTTAATGAAGTTTTTTAAGACGAAATTTCAACGAAAAAGTAAAGACAACCTTACCTCGAGTTTATTTTTTAAAGCCAAAATGTCAATAAATTTTTGCATTTTGCGACACTTAATTTTGCATAAAAATATTTAATGTCTTTTTATGCTCTCCACCATAGCATGGGGGGTATACTAATTTCGTCATTCTGTTTGTAACTCTTCGAAATATTCGTCTCAGACCCCATAAAGTATATATATATTTTTGATCGTCATGACATTTTATGTCGATCTAGCCATGTCCATCCGTTCGTCTGTCTGCATGAAAGCACAAAGGCTTGGATCTTGACTTCTTGAGACACTACAAGGCGTAATTTTTATCCTATATAGCTGAAATTTTGCATGATTTTTTAAGATTTTCACCAATTGTGCTGAGAATGATTGCAATCGGTCCACAACCTGATATAGCTGTTCTGCTTCTAGAAGACGCAATTTCTATCCGATTTGGCTGAAATTTCCACGACGTGTTTCGTTGTGACTTTCAACAAGTATGGTTCAAATCGATGCATTACCTGATATAGCTGCCATATAAACCGATCTTGAATATTGATTTCTTGAGCCACTAGAGGACACATTTCTTATCTGATTTGGCTGAAATTTTGTCTGAGGCATTTTGTTACGATTTCTAACGCCTGTGTTAAATATGGGTGAAATCGATGCATAACCTGATACAGCTGTCATATAAACAGATGGGGGGTCTTGACTTCTTGAGCCTTTAAAGGGCGTAAATCCTATCCGATATCCCTGAAATTTTGCACGACGTGTTTCGTTATGACTTTCAACAACTGTGCAGAGTATGGTTCAAATCGGTCCATAACCTAATATAGCTGCCAAAAAAACCGATCTGGGATTTTGACTTCTTGGGCCTCTATTGGGTGCAATTATTATCCGATTTGGGAGAACTTTTGTACAAGGGCTTCTCTCATCACCTTCAATATACGTGTCAAATATGGTCTGATTGGTTTATAACCTAATACAGCTCCCTAATGCAGCTTTCCCAATTTCACGTTTTTAGCCCCTAAAGGGCGAAATCCTTATTCCATTTGGCTGAAATTGTTCACAATGACTGTTATTGTGGTCTCCAACATTCATTCAATTATGGTCCGAATCGAACCAATACTTGATACAGCTCGAATAGCATAGCATTTTTTATACCCTCCACCATAAGATGGGGGGTATACTAATTTCGTCATTCTGATTGTAACTACTCGAAATATTCGTCTGAGACCCTATAAAGTATATATATTCTTGATCGTCGTGAAATTTTATGTCGATCTAGCCATGTCCGTCCGTCTGTCCGTCCGTCCGTCTGTCCGTCCGTCCGCCCGTCCGTCCGTCCGTCCGTCCGTCCGTCTGTCTGTCGAAAGCACGCTAACTTCCGAAGGAGTAAAGCTAGCCGCTTGAAATTTTGCACAAATACTTCTTATTAGTGTAGGTCGGTTGGTATTGTAAATGGGCCATATCGGTTCATGTTTTGATATAGCTGCCATATAACCCGATCTTGGGTCTTGACTTCTTATCCGATTTGAATGAATTTTGCACCACGTGTTTTGTTATGATATCCAACAAGTGTGCTAAGTATGGTTCAAATCGGTCCATAACCAAATATAGCTCTCATATAAACCGACCTTGGGTCTTGACTTCTTGAGCCTTTAGAGGGCACAATTCTTATCCGATTTGAATGAATTTTGGCACGACGTGTTTTGTTACGATATCCAATAACTGTGCCGAGTATGGTTCAAATCGGTTCATAACCTGATATAGATGCCATATAAACCGATCTTGGGTCTTGACTTCCTGAGCCTCTAGAGTGCGCAATTCTTATCCGATTGGAATGAAAATTTTCACGACGTGTTTCGTTATTATATCCAACAATTGTGCCAAGTATGGTTCAAATCGGTTCATAACCTGATATAGCTGCCATATAAACCGATCTGGGGTCTTGACTTCTTGAGCCTCTAGAGTGTGCAATTCCTATCCGATTGGAATTAAATTTTGCACGACGTTTTTTGTTATGATATTCAACAACTGTGCGAAGTATGGTTCAAATCGGTCCATAACCTTATATAGCTGTCATATAAACCGATCTTGGGCCTTGACTTCTTGAGCCTCTAGAGTGCGCAATTCTTACCCAATTGGGATGAAATTTTGCACGAAGTGTTTTGTTATGATATCCAACAACTGTGCCAAGTATTGTTCACATCGGTCCATAACCTGATACAGCTACCATATAAACCGATCTTGGGACTTGACTTCTTGAGCCTCTAGAATGCGCAATTCTTATCCGATTTGAATGAAATTTTGCACGACGTGTTTTGTTACGATATCCAATAACTGTGCCAAGTCAAATCGGTTCATAACCTGATGTAGCTGCCATATAAACCGATCTTGGGTCTTGACTTCTTGGGCCTATAGAGAGCGCAATTCTTATCCGATTTGCCTGAAATTTTGTACGACGGATCCTCTCATGACCATCAACATACGTGTTTATTATGGTCTGAATCGGTCTATAGCCCGATAGAGCTCCCATATAAATCTATCTCTCTATTTTACTTTTTCAGCCCCCAAAGGGCGCAATTCTTATTCGAATTGGCTGACATTTTACACAGGTCTCCAACATATAATTTAATTGTGGTCTAAACCGGATCGTATCTTGATATCGCTCGTACAAAATTTCAGTTAAATCGTATAATAATTGCGACCTCGACAGGCTCAAGAAGTCAAGATCCCAGATCGGTTTATATGGCAGCTTTATCACGTTATGAACCGATTTAAACCTTATTTGACACAGTAGTTGAAAGTAAGAATAAAATACGTCATGCAAAATTTGAGCCAAATCGGATAGGAATTTCGCCCTCTAGAAGCTCAAGAAGTCAAGTCCCCATATCTGTTTATATGACAGCTATATCAGGTTATGGATCGATTTGAACCATACTTGGCACAGTTTTTGGATATTATAACAAAACACGTCGTGCAAAATTTCATTCCAATCGGATAAGAATTGCGCACTCTAGAGGCTCAAGAAGTCAAGATCCAAGATCGGTTTATATGGCAGCTATATCACAACATGAACCGATATGGTCCATTTACAATACCAACCGACCTACACTAATAAGAAGTATTTGTGCAAAATTTGAAGCGGCTAGCTTTTCTCCTTCGGAAGTTAGCGTCCTTTCGACAGACAGACGGACGGACATGGCTAGATCGACATAAAATGTCACTAAGATCAAGAATATATATACTTTATGGGGTCTCAGACAAATATTTCGAGTAGTTACAAACAGAATGGCGAAACTAGTATGCCCCCCATCCTATGGTGGAGGGTATAAAAATCAATTTGTGTTTGTTTGTAGGTTCGTTTGTTTGTATGTTTGTGTGTTCCTTATAGATCAGAGACGGCTGAATCGTTTTTTTTCGCAGATGGTGCATTATGATCCCGTGGTGAAAATAGGTTACTACATTTTTTGATATCTGAAGGGGGAGCGGACCCTCCCCCTTACCCTAATTTTCAGAAACGCCAGATCTTGGAGATGGGTGGTGCGATTTAAACGAAATTTTGTGTGCTCTCATATAGTGACCAGAAAATAAAAATTTTGTGTCCAAATTTTGGATGGGGTACCTAGGGTGGCGTCCCACCCTAAAACCTACCAAACATATATTTAGACCAATCACTACAATATGGGACTCAAATGAAAGGTATTTAGGATAATAAAACGTACCTGATATCTAGATGTCGGACCACGTGTTAGGGGGACCACCCCAGCTCCCAAAACACCCCTAAATCGGGCATATTTACCCACCATGGTAATATGGGACTCAAATGAAAGCTATTTGCGAGTAGAATTCGAATCTAATATCCAAATGTGGGACCACGTTCCTGGGGGTCCACCCCTTCCCCAAAAAACCCCCCAAACAGGACTTATTTTCTGACCATGGGAATATGGGGACTAAATAAAAGGTATTTGAGTATAGAATTCGAATCTGATATCCACGTATGGGACAAAGCGTTTGGGGGGCCGCCACTTCCCCAAAACATCCCCCAAAGGGGACAAATTTACGGCCATAGCAACATGGGGCTCAAATGAAAGGTCTTTGGGATTAAGCACGAATCTGATAACCTATTTTGGGGCCATGTGTTTGGGGAATGCCTCATCGTGTACTCCCCTAAACCAATGGCAATATGGGGTTTAAATAAATGGTATTTGAAAGAAGAGCACGATGCTGATATTTTTCAGAGCCAAGTGCCTGTGGGACCACCTCACCCCCGAAAACACCTCTAAATCAGATATCATGTGAATATCGGGCTGAAATAAAGTATTTGAAGAATTTACCTTACATCCTTACATTAATCTTACATCAAAACTTAAATTCGTACACCACGAAGATCATATGGGATTCAGATAATGGCACTTATATTGATAATCTGTTAGTCAAGCGATATGCTATTTTCGTAGCATGGTATTTCATTAAAAGCTCTTTAGTTGCCGAAAATAAATATTCCAACGAAAATTTTGTTCCATATAAAGTGGAAGAAGGCGCAGCGGAGCGGGCCCGGGTCAGCTAGTATATATATATATATATATATATATATATATATATATATATATATATATATATATATATATATATATATATATATATATATATATATATATATATATATATATATATATATATCACCCGGTTTTCACTTCTAGGATTACTACAATCGCATTTATTGACCAATATTGCTAAAATTTTGTACAACGCTTTCCTCGGCACCAACCACATTATTTGAGAAGTTTGTTCGAAATCGGTTCAGTTATAGATATAGTTCCCATATATATGTTCGTCAGATTTTGGGTAAAAGTCAGACTTGCTCACGCTCTGTTAATGCCTCGACTTTTATATGGTTTGGAGATAACGTCAGGAACGTTTGACTATAATCTTCTGAAACTGAAACGGGTGATGAATGCAGTAGCTAGGTTTGTATATAATGTACGTGTATTTTTATTATTTTTTTACAAAGTTATCAAAGGTGGAACACCGGTAACACTGCGTACATACTTAAAATTTTTCTCGCTCGAGTAGGAGTACTCAGATAAACTTGCCCCGTATATTAAGGTCTGTTTTCGAAAGATCATTCTGTATTCGTGTGGCCAGGTGTTGGAATGTATTGTCCACCGAGTTAAAATCTTTTCACATTCGAATAAAGCGCTTAAAACTTATTAACTTCAATTCTACAGGTCAAACTTGGTGTTGTTGCTTGAATCTTTTTGTATTGCTAATATGGGACTTCTTAAAAATCCAACAGTTTCAATTTTTGCATAATCTTGTTATGGCTGGGGAGCCAATTAAAATGAATCAGGCTATGAATCTTACATCTTTATGTAACTAAAGTATTAAATTTTTGATTAAATTAATTTAAAACTGTCAGGCTGTACTCTAAGTACGCTCTGCTTCAACATTATAGAGTTAGATTGCCAAACCAGCTTTTCAATATTGCATTACGCAGAAATGTCTTAAATGTCTTCTGGGTAAAAGAAATGAAACCTTAGCTGCAAGTCTAGATATTCAATGGCCCAAAACGTTTCCCTCATAAAAGCTATGGTATGACTTTACCAAGAATATTTTATAAACAGTTTAAAACTGAAACTCGGCCAAAGTAGGATGCACAGAAAAACTGAAAGTCAACATACTGACGCTACTAAATTTGCCATGAACATTCCATTAAGGAACAGATATACCTCTCTCATATCAATGAATGCAGTCCGCTTCAAGTTTAAGCTCAATGCTAAGGGCCCTCCTTTTTTATGCCGACTCCGAACGGCGTGCCGCATACCGACACCAATTGGTAGAGAAGCTTTACCATGGCACGATACATTACATATGTACCATTTGTAAGAGGATAACCTCCGCTGAACATATTTATGCCCATCACCATAGGATGAGGGAATACTAATCTAGTCATACCGTTTGTAACACCTCGAAGTATTCACCTAAGACCTTTTCTTATATACAAAAATCAATTTGTGTTTGTTTGTAGGTTTGTTTGTTTGTTTATTTGTGTGTTCCTTATAGACTCAGAAACGGCTGAACCGATTTTCTTGAAATTCTCATAGATAGTGCATAATGATCCCGTGGTGAAAATAGGGTACTACATTTTTTGATAACTGAAGGGGGGGCGGACCCTCCCCCTTACCCTAATTTTCAGAAACGCCAGATCTCGGAGATGGTGGTGCGATTTAAGCGATTTGTGTGCTTTCATATAGTACCCTAAAAATAAAAATTTGCTATCCAAATTTCGGATGGGGTACCTAGAGGGGCCGCCCCACCCTAAAACCTACGGAACATATATTTAGAAATGAAAGGTATTTAGGATAATAAAACGCGTCTGATATCCAATTGTCGAACCAAGTTTTAAGGGGACCACCCCAACCCACAAAACACCCCTAAATCCGACATATTTGCCGACCATGGCAATATGGGACTCAAATAAAAGATATTTGCGAGTAGAATACGAATCTGATATCCAAATGTGGGACCACGTTTCTGGGGGTCCACCCCTTACCCAAAACACCCCCCAAACAGGACTTATTTACTGACCATGGGAATATGGGGCTTAAATAAAAGGTATTTGAGTGTACAATTAGAATCTGATATCCAAATATGCGATCCAGTGTTTGGAGGGCCACCTCTCCCCAAAAACCTCCGCCAAAGGGGACACATTTACGACCATATCCATATAGGACTCAAACGAAAGGTCTTTGGGATTAAAGCACAAATCTGATATCAATATTCGGGAAAAGTGTCTATGGGGCCACTCCCCCCCCCCCCCCCACAACAGCACCCAACCCCCAAAACACCCCTAAATCCGACATATTTACGGATCATGGCAATATGGGACTCAAATGAAAGGTATTTGCGAGTAGAATACGAATCTGATATCCAAATGTGGGACCACGTTTCTGGGGGGGGGGTGGACCCCTTCCCCAAAACACCCCCCAAAGAGGACTTATTTACTGACCATGGGAATATGGTTCTTAAATAAAAGTTATTTGAGTGTAGAATTCGAATCTGATGTCCAAATATGGGACCAAGTGTTTGGGGGGGCCGCCTCTCCCCAAAAACCTCCCCAAAAGGGGACACATTTGCGACCATAGCCACATGGGGCTCAAATGAAAGGTCTTTGGGAGTAAAGCACAAGTCTGATATCAATTAGGATTATGATATCAGGAGATTAAACGAGATTAGAAAATGAATTTGATATCCAATTTTGAGTCCAATGGCAATATGGGTTTCAAATAAATGATATATAGATATATGAGAAGAGAGCACGTTGCTGATATATTTTCCAGGCTTAGTGTTTGGGGAACCACCCCAATCCTCAAAACAACCCTAAATCGGGAATATTTACCGACCATGTCAATATGGAGCTTAAATGAAAGGTATTGGGGTATAGAGTAAGAATTGATACCCATTTTCGGGACTAATTTTCTGGGAGTCTACCCCTTTCCAAAATACCCCACATACAGCAATTTTTTACTGTCCATCGCAAAATGGGTCTCAAATAAAGGTATTTGGGAGTAGAATACGAATTTGATATCCAAATTTAGGACCATGTATTAAGGGAATCACCCCTTCCCCAAAACACCCCGCAAAGGCTAAAAATTTTTCGACCATGCCAATATGTGGTATTTAAAATTAGAAAACGAATTTGATAACCTATTTTTGGCCATGTGTTTGGGGACGCCTCATCGTGTAAACTTCCCTTAACCAATGGCAATATGGGGTTTAAATAAATGGGTTTCGAAAGAAGAGCACGATGCTGATAGGCTTGGAGGCCCACCTCACCCCCGAAAACACAAATATCATGAGAGTAGCGGACTGAAATGAAGTATTTTAAGAATAGAGTACACCTTACAACTTAAATTAGTAGACTAATAAAGATCACATTGGATTCGGACAAAGGCCTTATATTGTTAAACAATTAGTCAAGCGATATACTATATTCGTAGGATGGTATTTCACTAAAACCTCTTTATTTGTCGAAAATAAATATACCAAGGAGAATTTTGTTCCATATAAAGTAAAAGAAGGCGCAGCAGAGCGGGCCCGGGTCAGCTAGTAGAGTATATATATTCCCAATCGTCTCAAAATTCTAGCCATGTCCGTCCGTCTATCGAAATCACGATAGCGGTTTGAATATTAAAGCTAGCCGCTTCAAATTTTGCACAGATATTTCTTATTGATGTAGGCAGATGGACCATATTGGTCCAGATTTGGATATAGCCCCCATAAAGACCGATCTCCCGATTTGACTTCTTGAGCCCCTAGAAGCCTCTTTTTTATACCCTCCACCATAATATGGGGGGTATACTAATTTCGTCATTCTGTTTGTAACTACTCGAGATATTCGTCTGAGACCCCATAAAGTATATATATTCTTGATCGTCGTGAAATTTTATGTCGATCTAGCCATGTCCGTCCGTCCGTCCGTCTGTCTGTCGAAAGCACGCTAACTTCCGAAGGAGTAAAGCTAGCCGCTTGAAATTTTGCACAAATACTTCTTATTAGTGTAGGTCGGTTGGTATTGTAAATGGGCCATATCGGTCCATGTTTTGATATAGCTGCCATATAAACCGATCTTGGGTCTTGACTTCTTGAGCCTCTAGAGTGCGCAATTCTTATCCGATTGAAATGAAATTTTGCACGACGTGTTTCGTTATTATATCCAACAACTGTGCCAAGTATTGTTCAAATCGGTCCATAACCTGATATAGCTGCCATATACACCGATCTGGGGTTTTGACTTCTTGAGCCTCTAGAGTGCGCAATTCTTATCCGATTGGAATGAAATTTTGCACGACGTGTTTTGTTACGATATTTAACAACTGTGCAAAGTATGGTTCAAATCGGTACATAACCTTATATAGCTGTCAATAAACCGATCTTGGGTCTTGACTTCTTGAGCCTCTAGAGGGCGCAATTCTTATCCAATTTGAATGAATTTTGGCACGAAGTATTTTGTTATGATATCCAACAACTGTGCCAAATATGGTTCAAATCGGTTCATAACCTGATATAGCTGCCATATAAACCGATCTGGGATCTTGACTTCTTGAGCCTCTAGAGGTCGCAATTATTATCCGATTTGCCTGAAATTTTGTACGACGGATTCTCTCATGACCATTAACATACGTGTTTATTATGGTCTGAATCGGTATATAGCCCGATACAGCTCCCATATAAATCGATCTCTCTATTTTACTTCTTGAGCCCACAAAGGGCGCAATTCTTATTTGAATTGGCTGACATTTTACATAGGTCTCCAACATATAATTTAATTGTGGTCCAAACCGGACCGGATCTTGATATCGCTCTAATAGCAGAGCAAATCTTTTCTTATATCATTTTTTTGCCTAAGAAGAGATGCCAGGAAAAGAACTCGACAAATGCGATCCATGGTGGATGGTATATAAGATTCGGCCCGGCCGAACTTAGCACGCTTTTTATACCCTCCACCATAGAATGGGGGGTTTACTAATTTCGTCATTCTGTTTGTAACTACTCGAAATATTCGTCTGAGACCCCATAAAGTATACATATTCTTGATCGTCGCGACATTTTATGTCGATCTAGCCATGTCCGTCCGTCTGTCCGCCGTCCGTCTGTCCGCCGTCCGTCTGTCTGTCGAAAGCACGCTAACTTCCGAAGGAGTAAAGCTAGCCGCTTGAAATTTTGCACAAATACTTCTTATTAGTGTAGGTCGGTTGGTATTGTAAATGGGCCATATCGGGCCATGTTTTGATATAGCTGCCACATAAACCGATCTTGGGTCTTGACTTCTTGAGCCTCTAGAGTGCGCAGTTCTTATCCGATTGGGATGAAATTTTGCACGACGTGTTTTGTTACGATATCCAATAACTGTGTCAAGTATGGTTCACATCGATTCATAACCTGATATAGCTGCCATATAAACCGATCTTGGGTCTTGACTTCTTGAGCCTCTAGAGTGTGCAATTCTTATCCGATTGGGATGAAATTTTGTACGACGTGTTTTGTTACGATATCCAATAACTGTGCCAAGTATGGTTCAAATCGGTCCATAACCTGATATAGCTGCCATATAAACCGATCTTGGGTCTTGACTTCTTGAGCCTCTAGAGTGCGCAATTCTTATCCGATTCTACTGAAATTTTGCACATAGTGTTTTAGTATCACTTCCAACAACTGTGCTAAGTATGGTTCAAATCGGTTCATAACCTGATATAGCTGCCATATAAACCGATCTTGAGTCTTGACTTTTTGAGCCTCTAGAGTGCGCAATTCTTATACGATTGGAATGAAATTTTGCACGACATGTTTTGTTATGATATCCAATAACTGTGCCAAGTATGGTTCACATCGGTCTATAACCTGATATAGCTGCCATATAAACCAATCTTGGGTCTTGACTTCTTGAGCCTCTAGAGTGCGCAATTCTTATCTGATTGGGATGAAATTTTGCAAGACGTGTTTTGCTATGATATCCAATAACTGTGCCAGGTATGGTTTACATCGGTCCATAACCTGATGTAGCTGCCATAAAAACCGATCTTGGGTCTTGACTTCTTGGGCCTCTAGAGAGCGCAATTCTTATCCGATTTGCCTGAAATTTTGTACGACTGATCCTCTCATGACCATCAACATACGTGTCTATTAGGGTCGGAATCGGTCTATAGCCGGATACAGCTCCCATATATTTTACATTTTGAGGCCCCAACATATAATTTAATTGTGGTCTAAACCGGATCATATCTTGATATCGCTCTAATAGCGGAGCAAATCTTTTCTTATATCATTTTTTGCCTAAGAAGAGATGCCGGGAATACAACTGACAAATGCGCTCTATGGTGGAGGGTATATAAGATTCGGCCCGGCCGAACTTAGCACGCTTTTACTTGTTTTTTTTTTTTTGATTTGGCTGAAATTTTTCATATAGTGTTTTGCTTTGACTTTCAGCAACTGTGCCAAGTATGGTTCAAGTTGGTTTATAACCTGATATAGCTCTCATACAAACCGATCTCCTGATTTGACTTTTTGACTCACTATTCCAAATTTCAGCAAAATCGGATAATAAATGTGGCTTTTATGGGCCTAAGACCCTAAGTCGGAGGATCGGTCTATATGGCAGCTATATCCAAATTTGGACCGATCTGACCCAAATTGACGAAGGATATCGAGTGGCCAAACACAACTCTCTGTCTTAAATTTCAACAAAATCGGATAATAAATGTTGCTTTTATTGGCCGAGGACCCTAAATCGACCGATCGGTCTATATGGGGCTATATCAAGATATAGTCCGATATAGCCCATCTTCGAACTTAACCTGATTATGGAAAAATCAAGTAAGAGCGTGCTAAGTTCGGCCGGGCCGAATCTTATATACCCTCCACCATTTATCGCATTTGTCGAGTTCTATGCGCGGTATCTCTTTTTAGACAAACATAGAATATTCAATAAGAACTGTTATCCTATTGGGGCTATATCAAGTTATAGTCCGATTCGGACCATAAATGAATGCTGACTGACATTGTAGAAGTCATTGTGTAATATTTCAATTCATTCGGATAAGAATTGCGCCTTGTAGGGGCTCAAGAAGCAAAATCGGGAGATAGGTTTATATAAGAGCTGTATCAAGCTATTGATCGATTCAGACCATACTAGACACGTATGCTAAAGGTCATGAGAGAAGCCATTGTACAAAATTTCAGCCAAATCGGATGAGAATTGCGCCCTCTAGAGGTTCAAGAAGTCAAGATCCCAGATCGGTTTATATGGCAGCTATACCAGATTATGAATCGATTTGAATCATACTTAGCACAGTTATTGGAAGTTATAACAAAACACCTCATGCAAAATTTCTGCCAAATCGGATAAGAATTGCGCCCTCAATTGGCTCAAGAAGTCAAGATCCAAGATCGGTTTATATGACAGCTATACCAGATTATGAATCGATTTGAATCACACTTAGCAGAGTTGTTTACAGTAATACCAAAACACTACGTGCAAAATTTCAGTTAAATCGGAAGATAATTGCGCCCTCTAGAGGTTCAAGAAATCAAGACTCCAGATCGGTTTATATGAAAGCCATACTTGGCAAAATTTTTGCATATCATAACAAAATACGTCGTGCAAAATTTGAACCATACTTGGCACAATTGTTGCATATCATAACAAAATACGTCGTGCAAAATTTCATTCCAATCGGATAAGATTTGCGCCTTCTAGAGGTTCAAGAAGTCAAGATCCAAGATCGGTTTATGTGGCAGCTATATCAGGTTATGGACCGATTTCAACCATACTCTGCACAATTGTTGGATATCATAACAAAAGACGTCGTGCAAATTCAAATTCAAATCGGATAAGATTTACGCCTTCTAGAGGTTCAAGAAGTCTAGACCCAAGATCGGTTTATATGGCAGCTATATCAAAACTTGGACCGATATGGCCCATTTACAATACCAACCGACATACACTAATAAGAAGTATTTTTGCAAAATTTCAAGCGGCTAGCTCTACTCTTTCGGAAGTTAGCGTGCTTTCGATAGATAGACGTACGGACGGACGGATGGACGGACGGACAGACGGACAGACGGACGGACATGGCTAGATCGACATAAAATTTCCCGACGATCAAGAATATATATACTTTATGGGGTCTCAGACGAATATTTCGAGTAGTTACAAACAGAATGACGAAATTAGTATACCCCTCATCCTATGGTGGAGGGTATAAAAAGAACCTGTGCAAAATTTCAGCTCAATATCAACATTCCACTGTGCGTTGGCGAATTTTCACATGAACTATTCGGGTAGCACAGCCAGCTACTATTCCCCAGCGCATATAAGGGAGTGCCACTTCTTATTTTACAGAGTTTTGGCATTCGTCGCAACAAGCCTCTTAATAGAATTTGTATGCAAGGCATTTTTATTTGCCATTGAAGGCCTATGGCATATGAAAAGGCGTAAATTGTAATAAATAAACCTTGTCCTTAAGACCTGAACCAAGTGCCGCCATCAGAAACTTCTGAAACCATCCTGTCGTCTAGAGTAGCTTGGTGCAGCCTCTCCACTAGTCAAAATTTCAGTAGCAGCCAACATACCACGGCTTGGTACTACCAACGCAGCTATTGGGTCTTTGTAGTCCATTCTTAACCTACTCCCGGCATATAGATCTGCCGCTGGTGGGAGTATGCTTAGACTCCAAAGAGTTTTGAATGGGCTGGCTTTATATCTGATGCTCCACTTGAGACAGACCACCAACCGGTTATGGGATAATGCTGTTGTAGCTTTCCTGAGTGGCTGTTACATTTTCATGTATTTAAAATACCAAGTGTATATTACAAGGTGCAGAGATATTGCTGAGGAGCGAATTACAAATACGCCCATTCTGCTCAAGTGTTCAAATAAGGCCGTGGTTACAACGATTTTGCCCGCAATTGTTTCATTGTCCATATAAACACCATTGCCGAAATCCATAAGATCAGTTAATATTTAGATATAGCGTCCATATAATGACTCGTCTTCCCTTACTCAAATTCCAAAATACTGTGCTGCATTACTTATCATCCTACCGGCATGGTTGATGTTGCTAGTGATGCCGCTGCCACCAACTGGTTGGCAAAAGTAAGAAATGTTCTTAGCCTAATGCATCATTTTAGAAGATTAACGCCATTTAGGGCATAAGCAAAGTTTCTCAGGCGTTACACCATCCTCTTCAACACAACATCCCGCTGATCCATTGTGTGATGTTGGGTACATACCGGAAACTGACCGGGATAAGCTGTAGCACAAAACTGCAATGACAACGATGACGACTACTACGACAACTAAAACGGGCATGGCAACGCCAGCATAAACTTTTGTGCTCCGAGTAAAAAGTGTTAATAACAAATGTTGGCATTACACAGAGATATCAGAGTTTCCATTCGGTATAAACTTTTGGGAAAAGTGGCATAAACTTTATGCTGGCTGCTGCTGCTCCTTCTACTTGCACTTTTGTTGCTACAGTTGACTACCTACTTTTGATTCTTCTTCATCTCCTTCTACTTTTATGTTGAAAAAAATGCAAGGAAACGTCATGCAGAGCTCGGGCCGGAATGTGAAGAAACCATAACGAACTCAAGATTATTCTGATGAAATGGCCAATGGCCGTTAGTTTGTTGAGTTTTCTGTTTTTGGTAGCCAAAAATGGGGGCTAACTGCATAGTTGGAATTTTTCCGTAAAGATAAGAAATATTTTCTTAGGAAATGCTTGTTTTCTTCATATTGCTTTTTAACATTTCTATGAGCACATTGCCTTGCAAAGGCTGTGGATGAAATGACACCTTTCCACGCATTGCTTTTAGGATAGTTTTTCATAGATAAGCTCTTTTTATACCCTCCACCATAGGATGGGGGTATTATAATTTTGTTATTCTGTTTGTAACACCTCGAAATATCCGTCTGAGACCCCATAAAGTATATATGATCTTGATCGTCATATCATTTTAAATCGATCTAGCTGTGTCAGTCCGTCTGTCTGTCAAAAGTACGCTAACATTCGGAGGAGTAAAGTTAGCCGCTTGAAACTTTGCACAAATACTTCTTATTAGTGTAGGTCGATTAGGATTGTATCGGCCAAATCGGTCCATGAGGGCGTAATTCTCATCTGATTTGACTGAAATTTTAAACGTGGTGTTTCAGTATCACTTCCACCATCTGTGATAAGTATGATTTAAATCGGTTCATAATCTGGCGCAGCAGTCATATAAACTGATTTTGGGTCTTGAATTCTTGAGCCAATAGAGAGCACATTTCCCATCCAATTTGGCTGAAATTTCGCATGAGGTGTTTTGTTATGACTTCCAATAATTGTGCTAGGTATGGCGCAAATCGTTATAGAATCTGATATAGCTGTCATATAAACCCATCTGGAATCTTGACTTCTTGAGCCTCTAGAGGACGCAATTCTCATCCGATTTGGCTGAAATTTTGTACAAGGCCTTCTCTCATGACCTTCAGCATACGTTTCTAGTATGGTCTAAATCGATCAATAGCTTGATACAGCTCTTATATAAACCTATCTCCCGATTTTGCTTCTTGAGCCCCTACAAGGCGCAATTCTTATCCGAATGAACTGAAATGTTACACGATGACTTCTACAATGTTCAGCATTCATTTATGGTCCGAATCAGACTATAACTTGATATAGCTCCAATAGCACAACAGTTCTTATGCAATATTCTTTGTTTGCCTAAAAAGAGATACTGCGCATAGAACTCGACAAATGCGATCCATGGTGGAGGGTATATAAGATTCGGCCCAGCCGAACTTAGGACGCTCTTTCTTGTTATCTTTTATGGAGTATACATTTTACGGTTAAACGCTAGAAGCATTAAAATTATATTTGGCTCCCAGGGGCCATCATCATTTTTGTGTTGGAAATTTGTCTCACATTAGAATAAATGATAATGAAAGAATTTTAAGGAAATAATTCAAAAGTAGTATCTACGGTCAGGGAAGGCCATTTAGCGATGAATTGTTAACAGAGGAAAAGTTTTCTTTTGGACAAAGATTAATAACTAGTGATTAAAAAAACAAGTTAGTAAAGGCAAAAGTCGGGTGGGGCAAACCTAATTATATCCTGCACCTTGGACGCTACATATAATTCTGAACCAATTATGATAAACTTTGGCAGAGGTTTTCAGATGCATAAAGAAACAATCCATGCCCGAGTTTCCAACAAATCTGTTTCAAAGTTGTCATATTTCTTCGGCTCTATAAGTGAGAAACAAAGCAATGCATATACATATGTATATGGGGAGTATATTTTAATCTGTGAAGTCCACCGTGGCGCAGAGGTTATCATGTCCGCCTAAAATCCTCCTACGGACACTAGGTATGTTTGATACAGTGCCCGAAGGTGCGGAAATAGCGGATTACACATTGCCTGAGCCGCTTTTTGATAACAATTACTGTAAGACCCGATAGGACCGATTAGAAACTATAATATCCGAGGTAATACAATTTACATAGACGGTTCCAGATGGTTCCAAAGAAGACGACACGGTGGGCGTTGACGAGTACTTTGAAGAACTAGGACTGGTCCATATCGGGAAGACTATCACTGTAGTGTGTATCAATCGACCGATACGGGATAACTATTAGCACCACACAGGCTGGAACTTTGAGCTCCGACTTGTGTGGTGCCCATCTTTATCACTGGAAGCTTAGGTGAAAGCTACCGGGCGCGTCCCACAGGTTGCGGATGGTGGAAAGCTCCGTTTTTATGCGGAGTAGCTGCAAGTGCGGCCGCGGGCAGTCAGCGATTTTCGAGAGGAGAGTCTCAGTGAGGGAGTCAGGTGGCACTGGCTCTTAACTAAATACTGAGTGCCAATGATACTCGAGATGACAAGGCGAGTTATTGGCGCCTTCAAATAACCAATGGCCAACACCAGCGTCTGTTCCTAGGTTAGGGGCGGCTGGCGGCGAGCGTCGGATCTTGGAGCAAGCGGCTCGCCACAACGAGGGATACATGCAATCCAACAAACCCATGCGGTTGGGGCGCTGGGCCAGTAACCCGCCCTCGGAAAAACTGAGAACTACTATGAAAAACAAAGGAATAGTAAAAACGGACCCCCCCCAACGTTGACGACCCACGCAAACGAAAAAAGGATCATGATTTCCGGATCTGCACCTGGAATGTCCGCACTCTTTATAGAGAAGGTGCAGTATACGCGCTGGCGGATGTGTTAGAGAAGTACAAGGCAGACATAACCGCCTTACAGGAAGTGCGATGGGACTGGGAATGGCGTCACTACAACACCAAACGGTGACGAACTATACTATAGCGCCCATAACACGAGGCATGAATTTGGCTGTGGATTTTGTGGTTAATCGGATACTGAAACACCTTGTCTCCAGCTTTACTCCGGTGGATGATAGACTAGCCACAATCCGCATAAAAGCCAAATTCTTCAACATCAGTCTTATTTGTGTCCATGCCCCGACGGAAGACAAAGACGAGCAGACCAAGGATATTTTCTACGAAGCGCCTAGAGAGAGAATATGATCGCTGCCTCGCCCATGATATTAAAATCGTTCTGAGAGATTTTAATGCGAAAACAGGGAAGGAAAAATTTTTGGTCCAACAGTCGGAAAGTTTAGCCTCCACGAGATAACGTCCAGATATGGTTAAGGCTGATAGATTTCGCCGCGGCA
This sequence comes from Stomoxys calcitrans, assembly GCF_963082655.1. Lineage (NCBI taxonomy): Eukaryota > Metazoa > Arthropoda > Insecta > Diptera > Muscidae > Stomoxys > Stomoxys calcitrans. Next base: position 79,543,476 of record NC_081552.1, on the reverse strand, counting down.
AAAAGCATGTTAGTTAGTAGCACCAAATTTCAATATAAAAATATCCACAAAGCCACATGGCTGTCACCCGATCAAAACACGAGAAACCAAATTGATCACGTTGTGATAGATGGAAGGCATTCATCCAGCGTGTTAGATGTACGATCCGTGGAGCGAATATAGATTCGGATCATTACCTTGTTGCAGCAAAGGTTCGCACCCGTTTGAACATGGCGAGGAAAGTACGATCTGACACTGCACGGAAGCTGGACATTGAAAAACTGCAGACACAACAAATGGCAGCGGCATACTCCCACTCGACTGACCCAACTGTTTGATGAAAGCACTCCTTGTTCTGATGATATAATGGCGCAGTGGCAAACAATTGCCCACTCCATGGAAAATGCCGCGAAATCCGTACTTGGGTACCGAAAGCCTCCTCCAAAAAAACCCATGGTACGACCAAGAGTGTCGAGATGCTACTGAAGCCAAGAATGCGGCACTTAGAGCAACCTTGCAATCAGTAGCAACGCGCCAGATGAAGGAGAGGTATCGGGAGAAAAGGAGAGAGGAGAAACCTTTATTCCGCAGAAAGAAAAAGGAAATGGAAAGACGTGAGTGCGAGAGAATTGAGATGTACAGGAGTCAGAATGAAGTCCGGAAATTCTACCAAAGAATTAAACACCAAATCGATGGCTTTGGTGCAGGCACATCCTCTTGCAGAGACAAAAAAGGAAATCTGGTAACTGACACAGACATCATGCTGAGGATATGGGAAGAACATTTTACCCAACTGCTAGTGTCCGATGTTGGCGGCGAAGAGGATACCGCAGAACCAATCCCTGATGATGGCATAGAATGTTTACCTCCTAGTCAGAATGAGGTCCAAGTAGCAGTAACCCGACTAAAGAACAACAAGGCAGCAGGAGTCGACGGGTTACCCGCTGAACTATTTAAGACCGGAGGCGACACGCTGATAAGGCGTATGCATCAGCTTATCTGCGCAATCTGGCTAGAAGAACGCATACCCGATGATTGGAACCTTAGCATACTATGTCCCGTACACAAGAAAGGAGACAAGATGGAATATGCCAACTACAGAGAAATAAGTCTACTCCCCATCGCATACAAGATACTCTCGAGCGTACTGTGTGAAAGATTGAAACCTAAAGTCAATGAGATAATTGGGCCCTATCAATGCGGCTTTAGACCTGGTAAATCTACCCTAGACCAGATATTCACACTGCGCCAAATCCTGGAAAAGACCCGAGAAGGACAAATCAACACCTACCATCTCTTTGTTGACTACAAAGCCGCCTTCGATACTCCTTTACGTTCGAAGGTATTTCAAGCCATGTCTGAGTTTGGTATCCCTGCAAAATTAATAAGACTCTGCAGGATGACACTTGCTGATACGCGTTCCTCAGTAAGAATATGAAAGAATCTCTCCGAACCATTTAATACCAAACGAGGTTTCAGACAAGGAGACAGCCTCTCGTGTGATCTCTTTAATATCCTGCTGGAGAAGATTATACGATATGCAGAAGTGAATAGATATGGCACACTAATCACAAGAGAGCACATGCTACTTGCCTATGCCGACGATATCGATATCATAGGTCGGTCACCGGAAGTAGTAACTGCAGCCTTTGAAAGAATCGAAAGAGAGTCAGTGAAAATGGGTCTGGCAGTAAATGGAGATAAGACGAAATGGATGGTCTCCACTCCCAAAAAGCCTTGTACAACCGAGCAGATAAAGAACATGGAGAATGTTGGGAACCACAACTTTGAGATAGTCAGTAACTTTATCTACCTCGGCACCGCCGTAACCGAAACGAATGACACCAGTTTTGAGATAAAGCGAAGAATAATGCTGGCAAACAGATGCTACTTTGGACTAAGTAAGCAGTTTAGAAACCAGGCCACCACTCGACAGACGAAGACTACACTTTACAAGACACTGATACTACTCGTGCTGTTATATGGTTCTGAAGCATGGATACTTGTGAAAGCAGATGAGGCAGTGCTTGGAGTATTTGAGAGAAAGATTGTTCGTAAAATATATGGAGCAGTTTGCGTTAACGGAGAATATAGGCGACGTATGAACCACGAGATGTATGACGACGATAGCATAGTTACACGCATCAAACTACAACGGTTGCGTTGCCTAGATCATATTGTCAGAATGGATGAAGAAGCTCCAGCAAAGAAGTCTTTTGAAGGCAAACACGGCGGTACACGCAAACCGGGAAGACCAAAAGCCCGATGGAAAGATCAAGTTGTGGGAGACACCTCGAAACTTGGTGTCAGAGATTTTAGAATGAGCGCAGAAGATCGAGGCGCTTGGAACGCTACGTTCGGCTAGTGGAAGAAATATTCTGTCATAGCCAATTAAAGTAAAAGTAAAGTGTATCAATCGGAGATCCTTGCAATTAAAAATGTAATGCCATAACGACGATTGGCATAAATATTTTCTCAGACAGCCATTTAATTTCTGTTGAAGATATTTCTGAAAACAAGCACCACCCTCGATTGCCGCAGATTTCCTAACGAGATGTCAGAGCAGTTCAAAATTTTCCTGTTCTGGTTGCCGGACCTCAGAGATATCCCAGGGAATTGTGTAGCTGACGAACTTGCGAGGCTAGGAACTACATAACACACTCAAGGAGAACTGCAATCTGTAGGTATGCTTCTTACGACACGTAAACTAAGTCTTCAGGATCAAGACCGAATGGCTCACAGATTATCTGATCTCCCGACTGCATTTCTTGGGCCCATACAGTTGCAGCTCATGTCAGATTTGGCTGCACAACGACCTCTCTTATGTCCCTCAACATACATGTCAATATGGTCTGAATCGTTCCATAGCCTGATTTAGCTCCCAAATAAACCAAATTTCCGATATTACGTCTTGAGGCCCTATGGAGCGCAATTATTATCCGATTTGGTTGCAATTTTTGAGCAATGACTTCCACAATGGTCTTTAACATCCTTACTCCACTTTCTCAGAGACTATCTGACCCTCGGTAGCTCTGTATTGTTTGTAACGCCCTTCGGCCGATCTTTTCCTCATTCAGTCCTTTGTGAAACATCGTTATAAACACGTCTATTACGTTCCAATTCTCCTCCGATTCGAGCATGACGGCTACTATATTTATGTCCATTAGTTGCTTGTTTATGAAGGACCCCAACTTGAATTTGAGACATGTGAATACCACATGTTCTGCGTCCTCTCAAAGAAATGATAATTTTAAGAGGAACTTCTTCTGATTGCCGGTGTGGGATACACACCAAGTAGATGTCCTCTTTCTCAACGTCTTCATAGCTTCTGATCAGACAGTGACATCACGGACAAAATGACTGGGACGTCAGTTCTAGCCAGCGACAACAATGCGGCAGACTTCTTCAAGTCCAGATTGGGCCATATAATTTTGGCGTGTACACAACCCCCACTGTGTCACCAACTGTTATTCGTTGACTTTCGGGCCTGATCCTGAAAACTTAAATTACATGTCGCTAGAGGCATACCTAAAGGGTGATTTTTTTGAGGTTAGGATTTTCATGCATTAGTATTTGACAGATCACGTGGGATTTCAGACATGGTGTCAAAGAGAAAGATGCTCAGTATGCTTTGACATTTCATCATGAATAGACTTACTAACGAGCAACGCTTGCAAATCATTGAATTTTATTACCAAAATCAGTGTTCGGTTCGAAATGTGTTCATTCACCGTAACGTTGCGTCCAACAGCATCTTTGAAAAAATACGGTCCAATGATTCCACCAGCGTACAAACCACACCAAACAGTGCATTTTTAGGGATGCATGGGCAGTTCTTGAACGGCTTCTGGTTGCTCTTCACTCCAAATGCGGCAATTTTGCTTATTTACGTAGCCATTCAACCAGAAATGAGCCTCATCGCTGAACAAAATTTGTCAAAATTTGAACACATTTCGAACCGAACACTGATTTTGGTAATAAAATTCAATGATTTGCAAGCATTGCTCGTTAGTAAGTCTATTCATGATGAAATGTCAAAGCATACTGAGCATCTTTCTCTTTGACACCATGTCTGAAATCACACGTGATCTGTCAAATACTAATCCATGAAAATCCTAACCTCAAAAAAAATCACCCTTTAGTGTAAGGTAGTTCCTTACCTGGCATGTGTAAGGTAGTTCCTAATCTCGCAAGCTGGCAACACCGCTACCTTTTTTAAAAGAATAAGGGAGGAGGTTTTAGATGTGACAATATGTTAGGAAAATCTGATCGATGAGGTTCAGGATTGTATTGTCTCCATACTTCTTCTCGCACTTCTTCTCGGACCATTGCTACAATAGGTTCAGAATAGCACGGCCACAATCGAAAAAAGGTGAAAACCAACTAGACAAAATTCGGAAGACTACTCAGGGGAAGACTATAGCAAACTTTTGTTCCATATAAAGTAAAAGAAGGCGCAGCGGAGCGGGCCCGGCTAGCTAGTCTTATGTATAAAAACCAATTTGAGTTTGTTTGTAGGTTTGTTTGTTTGTATGTATGTGTGTTCCTTTTAGACTCAGAAACGGCTGAACCGATTCTCTTGAAATTTTCACAGATGGTGCATAATGACCCCGTGGTGAAAATAGGGTACAACATTTTTTGTTATCTGAAGGGGGGAGCCGGACCCACCTCTTTTCCATAATTTTCAAAAACACCAGATATCGGAGATGGGTGGTGCGATTTAAGCGAAATTGTGTGTGCACTCATATACCACCCTAAAAATAAAAATTTGGTATCCAAATTTCGGATGGGGTACCTAGGGGGGCTATCCCACCCTAAAACCTACCAAATATATATTTAGGGCAATCACGACAATATGGGACTCAAATGAAAGATATTTAGGATAAGAAAACGTATCTGATATCCAATTGTCGGACCAAGTGCTCGGGTTACCACCCCAAGCCCCAAAACACCCCTAAATCGGACACATTTACCAACCAACATTTGGGACTCAAATGAAAGGTATTTGCGAGCAGAATACGAATCTGATATCCAAATGTGGGACCACGTTTCTTCCCCTTGCCCAAAACACCCCCAAACTTGACTTATTTTCTACCCATGGGAATATAGGGCTTAAATAAAAGGTATTTGAATGTAGAATTCTAATCTGATATCTAAATATGGGACCACGTTTCTGGGGGGCCGCCTCTCACCAAAAACATCCACCAAATGGGACAAATTTACGACCGTAGCAATATGGGGCTCAAATGAATGGTCTTTGGGAGTAAAGCACGATTTTGATATCAATATTAGAGAAAAGTGTCTATGGGGCCATGCCACCCCCACAACACCACCCAAATAGTAAGTATTTTCTGACTATTGCAATATGAGGCTCAAATAAGAGGGTTTTTAAAGTGAGATTAGAAAACGAATTTGGTATCCAATTTTGAGGGCAATGGCAATATGGGGTTCAAATAAATGATATATGAGAATAGAGCACGTTGCTGATATATTTTCCGGGCTTAGTGTTTGGCGGACTACCCCAATCCCCAAAACACCCCTTATTCGGGCATATTTACCAACCATTTCAATATGGAGCTTAAATGAAAGGTATTGGGGGTAGAGCAAGAATTGATACCCATTTTCGGGATCAATTTTCTGGGGGTCTACCCCTTTCCCAAAATTCCCCACAAAGTGCAATTTTTTACTTACCATCGCCATATGGGGCGACCATGCCAATATGTGGCTTAAATGAAAGGTATTTAAGATTAGAAAACGAATTTGATAACCTATTTTGTGGTCATGTGTCTGGGGGACGCCTCATCCTATAAACTCCTCTTAAGCCAATGGCAATCTGGGGGACCACCTCTCACCCGAAAACACCACTAAATCAGAAATCATGAGAATATCGGGCTGAAATGAAGTATTTGTGCAAAATACCATATTCGTTTTCTGGTCTCCAATACCATTCAGTTGATACCCTTATTGTGCCCATCGGACAACTTTCGGATATGGGTGGAGTTTTTGGGGTAAGTATATATAACTTTCATTTGAGCCCCATATTGAAATGAACGTCCAATATGTCTGTTATGGGGAGTTTTGGGGTTGGGGCGGCCCGATGCGTTCCTAGACTCAAATTTGAATACCATATTTGTATGCTACTCTCCAATACGTTCCATTTGTTACCTATATTGTCCCGATCGGTCCACTTTTGATTTTGGGTTGTGCTTTTGGCATAAAGGGGAGGGTTTGTCCCCCTTCCGATACCGAAAAATTATATAGCCTATGTCTACTTCAAGACCATCCTACACAATAAGTGAACTTTTCGAGAAAATTGGTTCTCCCGTTTTTCCGTGATTGGCTAATGTGTCCATTTTGGACGATTTTGCTGGGATGGGGTGACCCCTTATACTATGAAATTCGTACTCTACACTTGAATATCTTTCATTTGAATCCCATATTGTCCCGATCGGTCCACTTTTATTTTTGGGTAATACTTTTGGTGTAAGGGGGTCCGCCTCCTTCCTGATATCAAAAAAATATATATAGCCTATGTTTCCCTCCAGACCAACCTACACATTTTGTGAAAATTTCAAGGTCATCGGTTCAGCCGTTTTTGAGTCTATACGGAACAAACAAACACAAATTGAATTTTATATATAAGACTAGCTGACCCGGGCCCGCCTTATTTTACTTTATATGGAACAATAGTTTCCTTGCAATATTTATTTTCGATAATTAAAGAGGTTTTAGTGAAACACCAAGCTACGAAAATAGTATATCGCTTGACTAACAGTTTAACAATATAAATGCCTTTATCTGAATACCATATGATCTTTATCTACGATCTACTAACATAAGTTTGGACGTAAAATACTTTATTTCCGCTCGATATTCTCATGATGTCTGATTTAGGGTTTTTTTTCGGGGGAGAGATACTTAGCCCTGAAAAATACCAGCATCGTGCTCTTCTCTCAAATACCATTCATTTAAATTACATATTGCCATTGGCTTAAGAAGAGTTTATAGAATGAGGCGTTCCCCAAACACATGGCCTCAAAATAGGTTATCGAAATCGTTTTCTAATCTCGAATACCTTTCATTTAAGCCACATATTGGCATGTTCGAAAAATTTTTTCACTTTGGGGGTGTTTTGGGAAAGGGGTGATGCCATAAATACATGGTCCTAAATTTGGATATCAAATTCGTATTCTACTCCCAAATACCTTTATTTGAGCCCCATATTGCGATGGTCACCAAACAATTGCTGTTTAGGGGGTATTTTGGGGAAAGGGGTAGACCCCCATAAAATTGGTCCCGAAAGTGGGTATCAATTCTTGCTCTACACCCCAATACCTTTAATTTAAGCTCCACATTGACATGGTCGGTAAATACGCCCGATTTAAGGGTGTTTTGGGGATTCGGGTGGTCCCCCAAATACTAAGCCCGTAAAATATATCAGCAACGTGCTCTATTTTCATATATCTGTATATCATTTATTTGAATCCCATATTTCCATTGCTTTCAAAATTTGATATCAAGTTCGTTTTCTAATCTCATTTAAACTCCTTATTGCAAAAGTCAGCAAATATGTCCGGTTCGGGGTATTGGCCCTAAAAACTATGAATATTTAGTTCCACAGCAAATACGTCCTATTTGGGGTTGTTATGGTGGTGGGACGTCCGCTAGACAGTTGGCCCCTAATGTTGATATAAAATACGTGGTCTACTCCCACATACCTTTAATTTGAGCCCCATATTTCCTTAGTCAGCAAACATGACCGGTGTGTTTTGGGGCATGGGCGGCCACTCAGTGAGTTGGCCCTAAAAATATATATCGGATTCGTATTCCACTTTAGAAACCCTCTTATTTGCGCCTCATATTGCAATAGTTAGAAAATACTCACTATTTGGGTGGTGTTGTGGGGGTGGGGTGGCCCCATAGACACTTTTCCTGAATATTGATATCAAATTCGTGCTTTACTCCCAAAGACCTTTCATTTAAGTCCCATATTGCTATGGTCGGTAAATATGTCCGATTTAGGGGTGTTTTGGGGCTTGGGGTGATCCCCCTAGCACTTGGTCAGACAATTGGATATCAGATACGTTTTCTTATACTAAATACCTTTCATTTGAGCCCCATATTGTCGTGATTGGCAGCCCCCCTAGGTGCCCCATCCAAAATTTGGATACCAAATTTTTATTTTTAGGGTACTATATGAGAGCACACAAAATTTCGCTTAAATCGCACCACCCATCTCCGAGATCTGGCGTTTCTGAAAATTAGGGTAAGGGAGAGGGTACGCCCCACCCCGTCCTTTCAGATATCACAAAATGTAGTACCCTATTTTCACCACGGGGTCATTATATTACAAACAAACAAACTAATCTACACACAAACGCAAATTGATTTTATACCCTCCACCGTCTGTCCGTCCGTCCGTCTCTCCGTCTGTCCGTCTGTCTGTCGAAAGCACGCTAACTTCCGAAGGAGTAAAGCTAGCCGCATGAAATTTTGCACAAATACTTTTTATTAGTGTAGGTCGGTTGGTATTGCAAATGGGCCATATCGGTCCATGTTTTGATATAACTGCCATATAAACCGATCTTGGATCTTGACTTCTTGAGCCTCTAGAGGGCGCAATTCTAATCCGGTTTGACTGAAATTTTGCACATAGTGTTTAAGTATCACTTCTAACAACTGTGCTAAGTATGGTTCAAATCGGTCCATAACCTGGTATAGCTGCCATATAAACCGATCTTGGGTCTTGACTTCTTGAGCCTCTATAGGGCGCAATTCTCATCCGATTTGACTGAAATTTTGTACAACGGATCCTCTCGTGACCATCAACATCCGTGTTTATTATGGTCTGAATCGGTCTTTAGCCCGATACATCTCCCATATAAATCGTTCTCTCTCTTTTACTTCTTGAGCCCCCAATTGGCGCAATTCTTATTCGAATTGGCTGAAATTTTACACAGGTCTCCAACATATAATTTAATTGTTGTCCGAACCGGATCATATCTTGATATCGCTCTAATAGCAGAGCAAATCTTTTCTTATATCACTTTTTGCCGAAGAAGAGATGTCGGGAAAAGAACTCGACAAATGCGCTCCATGGTCGAGGGTATATAAGATTCGGCCCGGCCGAACTTAGCACGCTTTTACTTGTTATATATAAGACTAGTTGAGTCCGGCCTGCTCCGCTGCGCGGAAACATATACCCTATGTTTCCTTCCAGACCAACCTAAACAATTTGTGAAAATTTCAAGGCAATCGGTTCAGCCCTCGTGAGTCTATACGGAACAAACAAACAAACCGGCAAACAAATATAAATTAAATTTTATATGTAAGACAAGCTGAGCCCGATAATGGTGTGTTGCACCGGAATTCTCTAAATTTGGAAATTTTTGCCTAATTTCAGTTGAAAATGTATTTCAATTTTTTTGTGGATTGTTCTATTCTCGAATACCTCTTATTTTAACGCCACATTGCAATGGTCAGAAAAAGTTATATTTGGGGATGGGGATGTGGTGGAAAGACTTGGTTCCAGAAGTGAAAGTCAATTTCGTGCTTTGGTCCAAAGACCTTTCATTTATGATCCATAAATGACCCACGAAACACTAACTCACCATAAAGTATATACTTTCTTGAACGTCCTGACATTTTATGTCGATCTAGCCATGTCCGTCCGTCTGTCTGTCCGTCCGATCTTCCGATCTTCTTATTAGTGTAGGTCGGTTGTGATTGTAAAAAGACCACATCGGTCCATGTTTTTATATTGATGCTATATAAACCGATCTTGGGTCTTGACTTCTTGAGCCTCTACAGGGCGCAATTCTTATCCGATTGGAATGAAATTTTGCACGGCGTGTTTTGTTATGATATCCAACAAGTGTGCCAAATAAGGTTCAAATCGGTTCATAACCTGATATAGCTGCCATACAAACCGATCTGGAATCTCGAATTCCAGAGTCTCTAGAGATCGCAATTATTATCCGATTTGCCTGAAATTTTGAACGACGGATTCTCTCATGACCATCAACATACGTGTTCATTATGTCTATCGGTATATAGCCTCCCATATAAATCGGACTCTTTATTTAATTTCTTGAGCCACCAAAGGGCACAATTGGCTGACATTTTACACAGGTCTCCAACATTTTATTTAATTGTGGTCCAAACCGGACCATATCTTGATATCGCTCTAATAGCAGAGCAAATCTTTTCTCATATCCTGTTTTGAATAAGAAGAGATGCCGGGGAAAGAACTCGACAAATGCGATCCATGGTGGTGGAGGGTATATAAGATTCGGCCCGGCCGAGCTTAGCACGCTTTTACTTGTTTTGCCTAAGAAGAGATGACGGGAAAAGAACTCGACAAATGCGATCCATGGTGGAGGGTATATGGGTTCCACCCGGCCGAACTTAGCACGCTTCTATTATTATATATAAGATTGATAAGGGAAGGGGGCGGACCCTTCACCGTTACCGCAAAAACACAACCCAAAATCAAAAGTGGACCGATAAGGATGATATGGGTATCAAATCATGTCGAAGTATAGGGGGTCCTCACACCCCTACGAAAACGCCCAAAATGGGAACATTAGCCAATCACGGATATATGGGACTCGGTTTCGGTTTGTTTGTTCCGTATACACAGAAAAACACCAGAACCGATTTTCTCGAAATATTCGCATATTGGGTAGTTTGGGCTGGAAGGAAACATAGGCTATATAAATTTTCGGTAACGGGAGGGGTAGGGACGCACCCCCTTATAACAAAAACACAACCCCAAATTAAAATTGGACCAATCGGGACAATATATATATCAAATGAAAGGAATTAGAGAGTAGAATACGAATATGACAAATTTGAGTCTATGAACCCATCGGGCCGTATCAACTCGAAAACTCCCCCAAACAGACATATTGGACGTTCATTTCAATATGGGGCTCAATGAAAGGTATTCGGGAGAAGATTTCGAATCTGGCATACCAAATCAGATCGAAGTATAGGGGTTACGCCAGCCCTCAAAAACACCAGTAGACCCATTATGACCCATTATGACTATATAATATTTAGATATCGCTACCCATATCCGACAGTGGTCCGATGGGCACAATAAGGGTATCAAATAAAAGGTATTGGAGACCAAAAAACGATATATACGCAGTTCATGTCAATATGGCACTCAAATGAAAAATATTAGGCAGTAGATTAAAAATATGGCATAAAATATTAGGTCCATGTAATGGAAGTATTTGTGCAATATTTGAAGCGGCTAGCTTTTCTCCTTCGGAAGTTAGCATGCTTTCGACAGACAGAAGGACGGACGGACAGAAGGAGGGACATGGCTAGATGTAGTTACAAACAGAATGTCGAAATTAGTGTACCCCCATCCTATGGTGGAGGATGGGGGTACACTGATTTCCCCCCATCCTATGGTGGAGGGTATAAAAACGAATTTGATATCCAATTTTGAAGCCAAGTGTTTTGGGGTACGCCCTAAAGCACCCCATAAATTGAACTTCATATCCGTTGGGAAAAAAGAATGAATTTGATATCTAGTTTCAGTGCAAAGTGCCGCCCCAGCCCCAAAACATCCTCCAAACGGTTCATATTTAACGGCCATGGCAATATGAAGCTCAATTTAAAGGGATTTGGAAATGCAGCACGACTTTGATATCAAGTCGAAATGTCTGAGGTCCCATCCCTCCATTAATGAGAACATTACCCTAAGGAAGAATATTACCACCAGGAACCGAGAAGGGACAAATTCAAA